>NW_006256687.1:5735-6414 GCF_000478725.1 Eutrema salsugineum | reverse complement strand
TTTGGTGTAGCTAACGGAATATGAAAACCAGTAAATGATGCATCTCCTTCCACAGTTAGGAGTCTCTACTTCTTATTTGTAAGCTCATAACTGCCGCTTGTCAATATAGTACCATTTTGGATCAGAATACAACTTTTCTTAAACAGAGTCCCAGTTTTCTGATTTTCGTAAGAGATTTTTGGTGTAGCTAAAGGAATAAGAAAACAAGTAAATGATGCATATCCTTCCACATTTAGGACTCTCTACTTCTTCTTTGTAAGCTCAAAACTCCCTCTTGTCAATATAGTACCATTTTGGATCAGAATATGACTTTTCTTAAACAGAGTCCCAGTTTTCTGATTTTCGTAGGAGAGTTTTGGTGTAGCTAAAGGAATAAGAAAACAAGTAAATGATGCATATCCTTCCACATTTAGGACTCTCTACTTCTTCTTTGTAAGCTCAAAAACTCCCTCTTGTCAATATAGTACCATTTTGGATCAGAATACAACTTTTTCTTAAACAGAGTCCCAGTTTTCTGATTTTTCGTAGGAGAGTTTTGGTGTAGCTAAGGAATAAGAAAACAAGTAAATGATGCATATCCTTCCACATTTAGGACTCTCTACTTCTTCTTTGTAAGCTCAAAACTCCCTCTTGTCAATATAGGACCATTTTGGGATCAGAATACAACTTTTCTTAAACA
>NW_006256687.1:675-4985 GCF_000478725.1 Eutrema salsugineum | reverse complement strand
TCAATATAGTAGCATTTTGGATCAGAATATGACTTTTCTTAAACAGAGTCCCAGTTTTCTGATTTTCGTAGGAGAGTTTTGGTGTAGCTAAAGGAATAAGAAAACAAGTAAATGATGCATATCCTTCCACATTTAGGACTCTCTCCTTCTTCTTTGTAAGCTCAAAACTCCCTCTTGTCAATATAGTACCATTTTGGATCAGAATATGACTTTTCTTAAACAGAGTCCCAGTTTTCTGATTTTCGTAGGAGAGTTTTGGTGTGCTAAAGGAATAAGAAAACAAGTAAATGATGCATCTCTTTCCACATTTAGGACTCTCTACTTCTTATTTGTAAGCTCATAACTGCCGCTTGTCAATATAGTACCATTTTGGATCAGAATATGACTTTTCTTAAACAGAGTCCCAGTTTTCTGATTTTCGTAGGAGAGTTTTGGTGTAGCTAAAGGAATAAGAAAACAAGTAAATGATGCATATCCTTCCACATTTAGTAGTCTCTACTTCTTCTTTGTAAGCTCAAAACTCCCTCTTGTCAATATAGTACCATTTTGGATCCGAATATGACTTTTCTTAAACAGAGTCCCAGTTTTCTGATTTTCGTAGGAGAGTTTTTGGTGTAGTGCTAAAGGAATAAGAAAACAAGTAAAATGATCGCATATCCTTCCACATTTAGGACTCTCTACTTTCTTCTTTGTAAGCTCAAAACTCCCCTCTTGTCAATATAGTACCCATTTTGGATCAGAATATGACTTTTCTTAACAGAGTCCCAGTTTTCTGATTTTTCGTAGGGAGAGTTTTGGTGTAGCTAAAGGGAATAAGAAAACCAAGTAAATGATGCATATCCTTCCACATTTAGGACTCTCTACTTCTTCTTTGTAAGCTCATAACTGCCTCTTGTCAATATAGTACCATCTTGGATCAGAATACAACTTTTCTTAAACAGAGTCCCAGTTTTCTGATTTTTGTAGGAGAGTTTTGGTGTAGCTAAAGGAATAAGAAAACAAGTAAATGATGCATATCCTTCCACATTTAGGACTCTCTACTTCTTCTTTGTAAGCTCAAAACTCCCTCTTGTCAATATAGTACCATTTTGGATCAGAATACAACTTTTCTTAAACAGAGTCCCAGTTTTCTGATTTTCGTAGGAGAGTTTTGGTGTAGCTAAAGGAATAAGAAAACAAGTAAATGATGCATATCCTTCCACATTTAGGACTCTCTACTTCTTCTTTGTAAGCTCAAAACTCCCTCTTGTCAATATAGTACCATTTTGGATCCGAATATGACTTTTCTTAAACAGAGTCCCAGTTTTCTGATTTTCGTAGGAGAGTTTTGGTGTAGCTAAAGGAATAGGAAAACAAGTAAATGATGCATATCTTTCCACATTTAGGACTCTCTACTTCTTATTTGTAAGCTCATAACTGCCGCTTGTTAATATAGTACCATTTTGGATCAGAATATGACTTTTCTTAAACAGAGTCCCAGTTTTCTGATTTTCGTAGGAGAGTTTTGGTGTAGCTAAAGGAATAAGAAAACAAGTAAATGATGCATATCCTTCCACATTTAGGACTCTCTACTTCTTATTTGTAAGCTCATAACTGCTGCTTGTCATTATAGTACCATTTTGGATCAGAATATGACTTTTCTTAAATAGAGTCCCAGTTTTCTGATTTTCGTAGGATAATTTTGGTGTAGCTGAAGGAAAAGACAAGTAAATGATGCATCTCTTTCCACATATAGGATTCTCTACTTCTTATTTGTAAGCTTATAACTGCCGCTTGTCAATATAGTACCATTATGGATAAGAATATGACTTTTCTTAAACAGAGTCCCAGTTTTCTGATTTTCGTAGAAGAGTTTTGGTGTAGCTAATGGAATAAGAAAACAAGTAAATGATGCATATCCTTCCACATTTAGGACTCTCTACTTCTTCTTTGTAAGCTCATAACTCCCTCTTGTCAATATAGTACCATTTTGGATCAGAATATGACTTTTCTTAAACAGAGTCCCAGTTTTCTGATTTTCGTAGGAGAGGTTTGGTGTGCTAAAGGAATAAGAAAACAAGTAAATGATGCATATCCTTCCACATTTAGGACTCTCTACTCCTTCTTTGTAAGCTCAAAACTCCCTCTTGTCAATATAGTTCCATTTTCTTTAATATAGTACCATTGTCAATATAGTCCCAAATTTCTAATTTTCGTAGGAGAGTTTAGGTGTAGCTAAAGGAATAAGAAAACAAGTAAATGATGCATATCCTTCCACATTTAGGGCTCTATACTTCTTGTTTGTAAGCTCAAAACGCCCTCTTGTCAAAATAGTACCATTTTAGATCAGAATACAACTTTTCTTAAACAGAGTCCCAGTTTTCTGATTTTCGTAGGAGAGTTTTGGTGTAGCTAAAGGAATAAGAAAACAAGTAAATGATGCATATCCTTCAACATTTAGGAGTCTCTTCTTCTTTGTAAGCTCATAACTCCCTCTTGTCAATAGAGTACCATTTTGGATCAGAATATGACTTTTCTTAAACGGAGGGCCCGTTTTCTGATTTTCGTAGGAGAGTTTTGGTGTAGCTAAAGGAATAAGAAAACAAGTAAATGATGCATATCCTTCCACATTTAGGACTCTCTCCTTCTTCTTTGTAAGCTCAAAACTCCCTCTTGTCAATATAGTACCATTTTGGATCAGAATATGACTTTTCTTAAACAGAGTCCCAGTTTTTCTGATTTTTCGTAAGAGAGTTTTTGGTGTGCTAAAGGAATAAGAAAACAAGTAAATGATGCATCTCTTTCCACATTTAGGACTCTCTACTTCTTATTTGTAAGCTCAGTAACTGCCTGCTAGTCTAATATAGTACCATTATGGATCAGACATATGACTATCTTAAACAGAGTCCCAGTTTTCTGATTTTCGTAGAAGAGTTTTGGTGTAGCTAATGGAATAAGAAAACAAGTAAATGATGCATATCCTTCCACATTTAGGACTCTCTACTTCTTCTTTGTAAGCTCAAAACTCCCTCTCTGTCAATATAGTACCATTTTGGATCAGAATATGACTTTTCTTAAACAGAGTCCCAGTTTTCTGATTTTCGTAGGAGAGTTTTGGTGTAGCTAAAGGAATAGGAAAACAAGTAAATGATGCATATCTTTCCACATTTAGGACTCTCTACTTCTTATTTGTAAGCTCATAACTGCCGCTTGTTAATATAGTACCATTTTGGATCAGAATATGACTTTTCTTAAACAGAGTCCCAGTTTTCTGATTTTCGTAGGAGAGTTTTGGTGTAGCTAAAGGAATAAGAAAACAAGTAAATGATGCATATCCTTCCACATTTAGGACTCTCTACTTCTTATTTGTAAGCTCATAACTGCTGCTTGTCATTATAGTACCATTTTGGATCAGAATATGACTTTTCTTAAATAGAGTCCCAGTTTTCTGATTTTCGTAGGATAATTTTGGTGTAGCTAAAGGAAAAGACAAGTAAATGATGCATCTCTTTCCACATATAGGATTCTCTACTTCTTATTTGTAAGCTTATAACTGCCGCTTGTCAATATAGTACCATTATGGATAAGAATATGACTTTTCTTAAACAGAGTCCCAATTTTCTGATTTTCGTAGGAGAGTTTTGGTGTAGCTAATGGAATAAGAAAACAAGTAATTGATGCATATTCTTCCACATTTAGGACTCTCTACTTCTTCTTTGTAAGCTCAAAACTCCCTCTTGTTAATATAGTACCATTTTGGATCAGAATATGACTTTTCTTAAACAGAGTCCCAGTTTTCTGATTTTCGTAGGAGAGTTTTGGTGTAGCTAACGGAATATGAAAACCAGTAAATGATGCATCTCCTTCCACATTTAGGAGTCTCTACTTCTTATTTGTAAGCTCATAACTCCCTCTTGTCAATATAGTACCATTTTGGATCAGAATATGACTTTTCTTAAACAGAGTCCCAGTTTTCTGATTTTCGTAGGAGAGGTTTGGTGTGCTAAAGGAATAAGAAAACAAGTAAATGATGCATATCCTTCCACATTTAGGACTCTCTACTCCTTCTTTGTAAGCTCAAAACTCCCTCTTGTCAATATAGTTCCATTTTCTTTAATATAGTACCATTGTCAATATAGTCCCAAATTTCTAATTTTCGTAGGAGAGTTTAGGTGTAGCTAAAGGAATAAGAAAACAAGTAAATGATGCATATCCTTCCACATTTAGGGCTCTATACTTCTTGTTTGTAAGCTCAAAACGCCCTCTTGTCAAAATAGTACCATTTTAGATCAGAATACAACTTTTCTTAAACAGAGTCCCAGTTTTCTGAT
>NW_006256687.1:0-534 GCF_000478725.1 Eutrema salsugineum | reverse complement strand
TGATGCATATCCTTCAACATTTAGGAGTCTCTTCTTCTTTGTAAGTTCATAACTCCCTCTTGTCAATAGAGTACCATTTTGGATCAGAATATGACTTTTCTTAAACAGAGTCCCAGTTTTCTGATTTTCGTAGGAGAGTTTTGGTGTAGCTAAAGGAATAAGAAAACAAGTAAATGATGCATATCCTTCCACATTTAGGACTCTCTCCTTCTTCTTTGTAAGCTCAAAACTCCCTCTGTCAATATAGTACCATTTTGGATCAAAATATGACTTTTCTTAAAGAGAGTCCCAGTTTTCTGATTTTCGTAGGAGAGTTTTGGTGTGCTAAAGGAATAAGAAAACAAGTAAATGATGCATCTCTTTCCACATTTAGGACTCTTTACTTCTTATTTGTAAGCTCATAACTGCCGCTTGTCAATATAGTACCATTTTGGATCAGAATATGACTTTTCTTAAACAGAGTCCCAGTTTTCTGATTTTCGTAGGAGAGTTTTGGTGTAGCTAAAGGAATAAGAAAACAAGTAAATGATGCAT
>NW_006256688.1:0-5523 GCF_000478725.1 Eutrema salsugineum | reverse complement strand
TATATGTGCAGAGGTTTGGTATTGACTTCGATGAAGTATTTGCTCCCGTAGCCCGAATTGAAACCATTCGCCTTATCATTGCACTAGCCGCTTCGAACAGGTGGGAAGTACATCATCTTGATGTAAAAACAGCGTTCTTACATGGCGAATTAAAGGAGGAGGTTTATGTGCATCAACCTGAGGGATTTGTAGTTAAAGGAAGTGAGGGCAAAGTATACAAACTACACAAAGCTCTCTATGGACTTAGGCAAGCACCAAGAGCCTGGAACAACAAGCTCAATCATATCCTTCGGGAGTTGAAATTCAGCAAGTGTTCGAAAGAACCCTCTTTATACCGAAAAGAAGAAAAGGGTTTACTTCTTGTTGTAGCTGTGTACGTGGACAACTTACTTGTCACAGGATCTTCTTTGAACTTAATTCTCGAGTTCAAACGGGACATGGCAGAGCGTTTTGAGATGAGTGATTTGGGAAGACTGACATATTACCTTGGGATAGAAGTGTTACAACAAGGAGATAGTATCACACTAAACCAAGAAAGATATGCAAAGAGAATACTTGAAGAAAATGGATTAAGCGATTGCAATGCTGTGCATATACCAATGGATGCGGGTTTAAATCTGAGTAAGGCACCTGAAGAAAGAAGCATCGATGAAAAGAAATACAGGAGGAACATAGGATGTCTTCGATATCTACTTCATACAAGACCTGATCTTTCGTATTGTGTTGGAGTGCTAAGCAGGTATATGCATGATCCAAAAGAATCCCATGGAATAGCCTTGAAACAAATCCTAAGGTATCTTCGAGGAACCTTAAAATACGGTTTGAAGTTTGAAGAAGCGAATACATCTGGTCTGGTTGGATATAGTGACAGTAGTCACAATGTTGACTTAGACGATGGGAAAAGCACTTCGGGACATGTTTTCTACATCAATAACTGTCCTATAACATGGTGCTCACAGAAGCAAGAAACTGTTGCACTATCTTCATGCGAAGCAGAGTTTATGGCTGCAACAGAGGCAGCTAAGCAAGCGATTTGGTTGCAGGAGTTACTCGAGGAAGTCATTGGATCAGGATGTGAAAAAGCTGTGGTTCGGATTGATAATAAATCAGCTATAGCCTTGACTAAAAATCCAGTGTTTCACGGAAGGAGTAAGCACATACACCGAAGGTATCACTTCATTAGAGAGTGTGTTGAGAATGAGCAGATTCTGGTTGAACATGTTCCGGGAACAGAACAGAAAGCTGACATTCTGACTAAAGCACTCGGCAGAACCAAGTTTAAAGAGATGAGAGATCTCATTGGAGTCAAGGAGGTGACTAAAGAAGATTTCAAGCTTAAGGGGGAGATTGTTGGAGTAAGCTTGAAAGAAGCTTGTTGAGCAAGTTTTCTAGAAGATTCTTTATGTTATGTTTCCTAAAAGAGTTAGGTTTAAGAAAAGAAAATTAGGAGTTATCTAATTACCTTATTCTAATAGGTTTAGGAGTAGCTAAACATCTATATAAGGAGATGCCAATGTGTGGCATAACTTATGAGTTTTGAGTTTTGATCTTTTAGGTTTTTGAGTGAGTTTTCCTAAAGTTTAATAAAAGAGAGTTTTATCAACTTGATCTCAAAGCTATTTTGATAATATTTGGTATCAGAGCCATTAAACCAATCGATCAAAACCTAGAAACTAAGTTCGTACAAACATGGGAGATATTGTGCCGATCACAAAACCAAAGGAGATGAGCACATCGACAATTCAGTGTCCGATGTTGAATTCAACCAACTACACCGTATGGGGATTGAAGATGCGCATATTACTCAGAGTTCACAAAGTATGGGATATTGTGGAAACAGAGTCAGACGATGCAGAAAAAAACGACATCGCTATGGCTCTGATCTTCCAATCAATACCCGAAGCAGCTGTTTTACAAATCGGCGGTCTTGATACGGCTAAGAAAGTGTGGAACGCCATTAAAGCAAAGCATGTCGGAGCAGAAAGAGTCCGAGAAGCCCGACTACAGACTCTAATGGCTGAGTTTGACAAGTTAACGATGAAGGACACGGAGACCATAGACGATTTCAGTGGAAAGCTATCCGAAATATGTTCAAAATCGGCAGCATTGGGAACAATCATTGAAGAACCGAAACTTGTTAGAAAGTTTCTTAAAAGTCTACCTCGGAAGAAGTTCATACATATAGTGGCTTCACTCGAGCAAGTATTAGACCTCAACACCACCAGTTTTGAGGATATTACTGGGCGCTTGAAAGCCTACGAAGAAAGAATCCAAGGAGACGATGAGGAATCACAAGAAGATCAGGGAAAACTGATGTACACCAATACAGAGTCACAAGCAAACCGAAACTATAGTAACGAATCTAGAGGCAGAGGTCGAGGAGGACGCTTCTATAACAGAGGAAGAGGTCGTGGCAGAACCAATGAGGCAAGAGATTTGTCTAAAGTTACTTGTTATCGGTGTGACAAGCTGGGACATTATGCATCAAGTTGTCCTGATAGATTGCTGAAACTTCAAGAGACTAAGGAAGATGAAGTCAATGATGATGACACACACGAAGGAGAGAAGTTGATGATGCATGAAGTAGTGTTTCTCAATGAGAAAAACGTGAGGCCAGACAAATTTGCGACAACGTCCGATGAAGAAAACATATGGTATCTTGATAACGGGGCTAGCAATCACATGACAGGTAACCGAAGTTATTTCTCAAGGATTGACGAAAGTGTCACGGGAAAGGTGCGCTTTGGAGATGATTCTCGCATTGACATCAAGGGAAAGGGATCCATACTGTTTGTGAGCAAGGATGGTGAGAAGAAAATTCTTGCAGATGTCTATTTCATACCGGATCTCAGAAGTAATATAATCAGTCTAGGGCAGGCTACAGAATCCGGATGTGATGTACGCATGAAAGGGAACTACTTAACACTTTATGGGAGTGATGGAAAGTTACTAGTAAAAGCACAAAGATCAAGAAACCAGCTCTACAAGGTTCGAATGGAGGTGGAAAACAGTAAGTGTCTGCAGATTACAACCTTAAGCGACTCAGCTAAATGGCATGCAAGGCTTGGACATGTTGGTATAAACACATTGAAGACAATGATCAAAGATGATTTAGTCACAGGTATACCAAGTATCGCAGTTGAATAGGAAACCTGCTCTGCATGTTTACTCGGTAAACAAACAAGGAAGACTTTCCCACAGGCAACCTCATATCGAGCAAAGCAAACACTTGAACTGATCCACGGCGACCTTTGTGGACCAATTACACCGGCTACAGCAGCACTAAATAGATACATCTTTGTGCTGATAGATGATTATTCCCGATACATGTGGTCCCTTCTGCTAAAAGAAAAGAGTGAAGCATTCAGCAGATTTAAGAAGTTCAAACAAATTGTTGAGCAAGAAACTGGTCTGAAGATTCAAACTCTACGCACTGACAGAGGAGGCGAGTTTGTGTCTCAAGAATTTCATGAGTTTTGCGAAGATACAGGCATCAAAAGACACCTAACTGCCCCATACTCCCCTCAACAGAATGGAGTAGTAGAAAGGAGGAACAGAACACTTATGGAGATGACAAGAAGCATCATGAAACATATGAAAATTCCAAATTTCTTGTGGGGAGAAGCTGTGAGACACGCAACCTATATCATAAACAGAGTAGGGACGAAGACTTTGTTGAAACAAACTCCATATGAGGCACTTAAGGGGAAGAAGCCTAACATCGAACACTTAAAAGTTTTCGGATGTATTGGGTATGCGAAAATAACGACTCCTCACCTAAAGAAACTAGATGATAGATCACAAGAACTGATTCATCTAGGAACAGAGCCTGGGTCAAAGGCTTATCGGCTTTTAGAACCAAAAAGCAAGAAGATAATTGTCAGCCGTGATGTTGTTTTCGATGAAACAAAGGGCTGGAAGTGGAATAATTCAGGAACCCAAGCTAATAACGACGCAGGGACATTTACTCTTGCTTTAAGAGATGGAGGAAGCAGCGAAACAGGGGATAAAAGATCGTATGAAACAGAAGAGACAGGGAATGATCAGAGCATCGATGATGCAGAAGGAAACGATGTTAGTGATAGTCTCGAGTATGAGACTGAAGGAACTGAAGGACATGAATCTGATCAACCTGTTCTTAGACGTTCATCGCGAGCACGAAAACAACCAGGTTATCTAGGAGACTTCGTTCTCCTTGCAGAGATTGAAGGGGAACATCTTTTACTTGCGATAGACGAAGAACCTTGGAACTACAATGAAGCAAAAGAGTTAAAAGTCTGGAGAGATGCATGTGAAGAAGAGATAGCTTCGATTAACAAGAACAAAACATGGAGCCTGGTTGATCTTCCTGTTGGAGCAAAACCAATTGGACTTAAGTGGGTGTTTAAGATAAAGCATAACTCTGATGGGA
Source organism: Eutrema salsugineum (assembly GCF_000478725.1). Lineage (NCBI taxonomy): Eukaryota > Viridiplantae > Streptophyta > Magnoliopsida > Brassicales > Brassicaceae > Eutrema > Eutrema salsugineum. Next base: position 1,112 of record NW_006256688.1, on the reverse strand, counting down.
GCATAAATAAGTACAAATCAAGGCTTGTCGCAAAGGATTATATATGTGCAGAGGTTTGGTATTGACTTCGATGAAGTATTTGCTCCCGTAGCCTGAATTGAAACCATTCGCCTTATCATTGCACTAGCCGCTTCGAACAGGTGGGAAGTACGTCATCTTGATGTAAAAACAGCGTTCTTACATGGCGAATTAAAGGAGGAGGTTTATGTGCATCAACCTGAGGGATTTGTAGTTAAAGGAAGTGAGGGCAAAGTATACAAACTACACAAAGCTCTCTATGGACTTAGGCAAGCACCACGAGCCTGGAACAACAAGCTCAATCAGATCCTTCGGGAGTTGAAATTCAGCAAGTGTTCGAAAGAACCCTCTTTATACCGAAAAGAAGAAAAGGGTTTACTTCTTGTTGTAGCTGTGTACGTGGACGACTTACTTGTCACAGGATCTTCTTTGAACTTAATTCTCGAGTTCAAACGGGACATTGCAGAGCGTTTTGAGATGAGTGATTTGGGAAGACTGACATATTACCTTGGGATAGAAGTGTTACAACAAGGAGATAGTATCACACTAAACCAAGAAAGATATGCAAAGAGAATACTTGAAGAAAATGGATTAAGCGATTGCAATGCTGTGCATATACCAATGGATGCGGGTTTAAATCTGAGTAAGGCACCTGAAGAAAGAAGCATCGATGAAAAGAAATACAGGAGGAACATAGGATGTCTTCGATATCTACTTCATACAAGACCTGATCTTTCGTATTGTGTTGGAGTGCTAAGCAGGTATATGCAGGATCCAAAAGAATCCCATGGAATAGCCTTGAAACAAATCCTAAGGTATCTTCGAGGAACCTTAAAATACGGTTTGAAGTTTGAAGAAGCGAATACATCTGGTCTGGTTGGATATAGTGACAGTAGTCACAATGTTGACTTAGACGATGGGAAAAGCACTTCGGGACATGTTTTCTACATCAATAACTGTCCTATAACATGGTGCTCACAGAAGCAAGAAACTGTTGCACTATCTTCATGCGAAGCAGAGTTTATGGCTGCAACAGAGGCAGCTAAGCAAGCGATTTGGTTGCAGGAATTACTCGAGGAAATCAGCCGACAGAG
>NW_006256689.1:6016-10093 GCF_000478725.1 Eutrema salsugineum | reverse complement strand
CTAGGACTCTTTTTTAGTAAAGTCATATTCTGATCCAATATGGCACTATATTGACTAGACGGAGTTCTGAGCATACAAATAAGAAGTAGAGACTCCTAAATGTCAAAGGAGACGCATCATTTACTTGTTTTCATATTCCTTTAGCTACACCAAAACTCTCCTATAAAAATCAGAAAACTGGTACTCTTTTTAAGGAAAGTCATATTCTGATCCAAAATGGCACTATATTGACAAGAGGGAGTTCTAATCTTACAAATAGAGACTCCTAAATGTCGAAGGAGACGCATCATTTACTTGTTTTCTTATTCCTTTAGCTACACACAAACTCTCTTATGAAAATCACAAAACTGGACTCCTTTTAGTAAATCATATTCTGATCCAAAATGGCATTGTATTGACAAGAGGGAGTTCTGAGCATACAAATAAGAAGTAGAGACTCCTAAATGTCGAAGGAGACACATCATTTACTTGTTTTCTTATTCCTTTAGCTACACCAAAACTCTCCTATGAAAATAAAAAAACTAGGACTTTTTTTAAGTAAAGTCATATTCTGATCCAAAATGGCACTATATTGACAAGAGGGAGTTATGATCTTACAAATAAGAAGTAGAGACTACTAAATGTAGACGGAGATACATCATTTACTTGTTTACTTATTCCATTAGCTACACCAAAACTCTCCTATGAAATTCAGAAAACTATGACTCTTTTTAAGTAAAGTCATATTCTGATCCAAAATGGCACTATATTGACAAGAGGGAGTTCTGAGCATACAAATAAGAAGTAGAGACTCCTAAATGTCGAAGGGGGCGCATCATTTACTTGTTTTCTTATTCATTTAGCTACACCAAAACTGGGACTCTTTTTAAGTAAAGTCATTTTCTGATCCAAAATGGCAATATATTGACAAGAGGGAGTTATGATCTTACAAATAAGAAATAGAGACTACTAAATGTAGACAGAGATGCATTATTTACTTGTTTTCTTATTCCTTTAGCTACACCAAAACTCTCTTATGAAAATCACAAAACTAGGAGTCTTTTTAAGTAAAGTCATATTCTGATCCAAAATGGCACTATATTGACAAGACGGAGTTCTAATCTTACAAATAGAGACTCCTTAATGCGGAAGGAGAGGCATCATTTACTCGTTTTATTATTCCTTTAGCTACACCAAAACTCTGCTATGAAAATCAGAAAACCGGGACTCTTTTTAAGCAAAGTCATATTCTGATCCAAAATGGCACTATATTGACAAGAGGGAGTTATGATCTTACAAATAAGAAGTACAGACTACTAAATGTAGACGGATATGCATCATTTACTTGTTTCCTTAATCCTTTAGCTACACCAAAACTCTCCTATAAAAATCAGAAAACTGGGACTCTTTTTAAGTAAAGTCATATTCTGATCCAAAATGGCACTATATTGACAAGAGGGTGTTCTGAGCATATAAATAAGAAGTAGAGACTCCTAAATGTCGAAGGAGACACATCATTTACTTGTTTTCTTATTCATTTACTTGTTTTCTTATTCCTTTAGCTACACTAAAACTCTCCTATGAAAATCAGAAAACTGGGACTCTTTTTAAGAAAAGTCCTATTCTGATCCAAAATGACACTATATTGACAAGAAGGAGTTTTGAGCATACAAATAAGAAGTAGAGACTCCTAAATGTCGAAGGAGACGCATCATTTACTTGTTTTCTTATTCCTTTTGCTACACCAAAACTCTCTTATGAAAATCACAAAACTAGGACTCTTTTTACGTAAAGTCATATTCTGATCCAATATGGCACTATATTGACTAGACGGAGTTCTGAGCATACAAATAAGAAGTAGAGACTCCTAAATGTCAAAGGAGACGCATCATTTACTTGTTTTCTTATTCCTTTAGCTACACCAAAACTCTCCTATGAAAATCAGAAAACTGGTACTCTTTTTAAGGAAAGTCATATTCTGATCCAAAATGGCACTATATTGACAAGAAGGAGTTCTAATCTTACAAATAGAGACTCCTAAATGTCGAAGGAGAGGCATCATGTACCTGTTTTATTATTCCTTTAGCTACACCAAAACTCTCCTATGAAAATCAAAAAACTAGGACTTTTTAAAGAAAAGTCATATTGTGATCCAAAATGGAACTATATTGACAAGAGGGAGTTCTGAGCATACAAATAAGAAGTAGAGACTCCTAAATGTCGAAGGAGACGCATCATTTACTTGTTTTCTTATTCTTTTAGCTACACACAAACTCTCTTATGAAAATCACAAAACTATGACTCTTTTTAAGTCAAGTCATATTCTGATCCCAAACGACACTATATTGACAAGAGGGAGTTCTGAGCATACAAATAAGAAGTAAAGACTCCTAAATGTTGAAGGAGATGTATCATTTACTTGTTTTCTTATTCCTTTAGGTACACCAAAACTCTCCTATGAAAATCACAAAGCTAGGACTCTTTTTAAGAAAAGTCATATTCTTATCCAAAATGTCACTATATTGACAACAAGGAGTTCTGAGCATACAAATAAGAAGTAGAGACTCCTAAATGTCGAAGGAGACGCATCATTTACTTTTTTTCTTATTCCTTTAGTTACACCAAAACTCTCCTATGAAAATAAAAAAACTGGTACTCTTTTTAAGGAAAGTCATATTCTTATCCAAAATGGCACTATATTGACAAGAGGGAGTTCTAATCTTACAAATAGAGACTCCTAACACGACCGAAGGAGAGACATCATGATACCTGTTTTATTATTCCTTTAGGTACACCAAAACTCTCCTATGAAAATCAGAAAACTGGGACTCTTTTTAAGAAAAGTCATATTTTGATCCAAAATGGCACTATGATGACAAAAGGGAGTTCTGAGCATACACATAAGAAGTGGAGACTCCTAAATGTCAAAGAAGACGCATCATTTACTTGTTTTCTTATTCCTTTAGCTACACCAAAACTCTCCTATGAAAATCATAAAACAAGGACTCTTTTTAAGAAAAGTCATATTCTGATCCAAAATGACACTATATTGACAAGAAGGAGTTCTGAGCATACAAATAAGAAGTAGAGACTCCTAAATGTCGAAGGAGACGCATCATTTACTTGTTTTCTTATTCCTTTAGCTACACCAAAAGTCTCTTATGAAAATCACAAAACTAGGAGTCTTTTTAAGTAAAGTCATATTCTGATCCAAAATGGCACTATATTGACAAGACGGAGTTCTAAGCATACAAATAAGAAGTAGAGACTCCTAAATGTCAAAGTAGACGCATCATTTACTTGTTTTCTTATTCCTTTAGCTACCCCAAAACTCTCCTATGAAAATCAGAAAACTGGAACTCTTTTTAAGTAAAATCATATTCTGATCCAAAATGGCATTGTATTAACAAGAGGGAGTTCTGAGCATACAAATAGGAAGTAGAGACTCCTAAATGTCGAAGGAGACACATCATTTACTTATTCCTTTAGCTACACCAAAACTCTCCTATCAAAATCAAAAAACTAGGACTTTTTTTAAGTAAAGTCATATTCTGATCCAAAATGGCACTATATTGACAAGAGGGAGTTATGATCTTACATATAAGAATTAGAGACTACTAAATGTAGACGGAGATGCATCATTTACTTGTTTACTTATTCCATTAGCTACACCAAAACTCTCCTATGAAATTCAGAAAACTATGACTCTTTTTAAGTAAAGTCATATTCTGATCCAAAATGGCACTATATTGACAAGAGGGAGTTCTGAGCATACAAATAAGAAGTAGAGACTGCTAAATGTCGAAGGGGACGCATCATTTACTTGTTTTCTTATTCATTTAGCTACACCAAAACTCTCCTATGAAAATCAGAAAACTGGGACTCTTTTTAAGTAAAGTCATTTTCTGATCCAAAATGGCAATATATTGACAAGAGGGAGTTATGATCTTACAAATAAGAAATAGCGACTACTAAATGTAGACCGAGATGCATTATTTACTTGTTTTCTTATTCCTTTAGCTACACCAAACTCTCTATGAAAATCACAAAACTAGGAGGCTTTTTAGAAAGTCCTATTCTGATCCAAAATGGCACTAT
>NW_006256689.1:4613-5333 GCF_000478725.1 Eutrema salsugineum | reverse complement strand
GAAAATCAGAAAACCGGGACTCTTTTAAGCAAAGTCATATTCTGTCCAAAATGGCACTATATTGACAAAAGGGAGTTAAGATCTTCAAATCAGAAGTACAGACTACTAAATGTAGACGGATATGCATCATTTACTTGTTTCCTTAAATCCTTTAAGCTACACTCAAAACTCTCCTTATGAAAAATCAGAAATACAGGGACTCTTTTTTAAGTAAAAGTCAATATTCTGATCCAAAATGGCACTATATTGACAAGAGGGTGTTCTAAGCAAATAAATAAGAAGTAGAGACTCCTAAATGTCAAAGGAGACACATCATTTACTTGTTTTCTTATTCATTTACTTCTTTTCTTATTCCTTTAGCTACACTAAAACTCTCCTATGAAAATCAGAAAACTGGGACTCTTTTTAAGAGAAGTCCTATTCTGATCCAAAATGACACTATATTGACAAGAAGGAGTTTTGAGCATACAAATAAGAAGTAGAGACTCCTAAATGTGGAAGGAGAGACATCATGTACCTGTTTTATTATTCCTTTAGGTACACCAAAACTCTCTTATGAAAATCACAAAACAAGGACTCTTTTTAAGTAAAGTCATATTCTGATCCAATATGGCACTATATTGACTAGACGGAGTTCTGAGCATACAAATAAGAAGTAGAGACTCCTAAATGTCAAAGGAGACGCATCATTTACTTGTTTTCTTATTCCTTTAGCTACAC
>NW_006256689.1:0-735 GCF_000478725.1 Eutrema salsugineum | reverse complement strand
AAGAAGTAGAGACTCCTAAATGTCGAAAGTAGACGCATCATTTACTTTCTATCTTATTCCTTTAGCTAAACCAAACTCTCCTTTGAAAATCAGAAAACTGGGACTCTTTCTGAGAGAAGTCATATTCTGATCCAAAATGGCACTATATTGACAAGAGTGAGTTCTGAGCATACAAATAAGAAGTAGAGACTCCTAAATGTCGAAGAAGACGCATCATTTACTAGTTTTCTTATTCCTTTAGCTACACCAAAACTCTCCTTTGAAAATCAGAAAACTGGGACTCTTTCAGAGAAAAGTCATATTCTGATCCCAAACGACACTATATTGACAAGAGGGAGTTCTGAGCATACAAATAAGAAGTAAAGACTCCTAAATGTTGAAGGAGATGTATCATTTACTTGTTTTCTTATTCCTTTAGGTACACCAAAACTCTCCTATGAAAATCACAAAACTAGGACTCTTTTTAAGAAAAATCATATTCTTATCCAAAATGTCACTATATTGACAAGAAGGAGTTCTGAGCATACAAATAAGAAGTAGAGACTCCTAAATGTCGAATGAGACGCATCATTTACTTTTTTTCTTATTCCTTTAGTTACACCAAAACTCTCCTATGAAAATCAAAAAACTGGTACTCTTTTTAAGGAAAGTCATATTCTTATCCAAAATGGCACTATATTGACAAGAGGGAGTTCTAATCTTACAAATAGAGACTCCTAAATGTGAAGAGAGACA
>NW_006256690.1:1225-5643 GCF_000478725.1 Eutrema salsugineum | reverse complement strand
GTGTTCATCATGATTAGTGAGTCGTCTTCTTTTAAGCTTCTAGGTGTGTAGATTAGGGTGCTTAGATGTAGATTAATGATTGTTTAAGCTTAGATTCTCTTCTCCTTTCCTTAATTAGCTGATCCTAATGCTAGATCTCTCATTATAAGCTTGATCTAGAACTTAGGCATTTCTCCACCCACAAGGTATTTGATGAAATGCCTGAAAGAGCTAACTTAAGGGTTTATGCCTTTTTCATCATGGGAATGATTGTTAAATGCATGAATGACATATTAAAATTGTTTCTTAATGCTCATTGATTCGTATTTCACAAATGATGATTTGGTTTGAGAGTGGATTAGTGTAGAGGTTAGTGCCTTCATGAGAGGATTAATCTAGATTAGAGTTCTAAGTTAATTGTAATTTGAGATCATGTGATGCTTGCTTTATCTTTCTGTGTAAGATTCAGTCTTTCTTAGCTCTTACTTTGATGCACAAAGAGGCTGTCTGGTCATTTTAGACTTGGAACCTTATGCTTGTTGATTGTTTATTCATCTAATGGGAATTAGTCTTGATTAAGTAATTTGCAAAGAGATTTCTGTCATGAGAATGAATTAATCTGATTTGAAAGTCTAGACTAAAGAATTGCAAGTGTTGCATTGTTTGCTTAGCATCATGAATTCACATTTAAAGTACCCTGATCAATGATCACATCTAGAGGTTTAGCTTTATCCTTATTTGAATTTGAGTGTTTGTTTTGTTTATCTTGTTGCTTGTTCTTAATTACTGCTTGTCTTTGTTTGTTATATGTTTTAGATCACTTAATCACCAACCTGTTTCTTTAGACTTGGATTAAGGATAGTTCCATATAGTCTTAGTGCCTAGATAATCTCCATTTGGATTGACCCTCAAGTGCTACAACACAAGAGGTTAATTGACCTTAGTAGGCTTAAGAAACCTACTATCAATTTGGTGTCGTTGCCAATTGGAGATTCATTCTAGCATTAAGACTTTGGATCTTCTTGAGATCAAGTCATTTTATTTTGTTTTACTGATTACCTTTCAAGTGCTGTCTTTGTTTTCAGGTGTATGAACACCAGAAGTCAAAGAGAAAGAGCTGTGCACATTGAGAGGTTGGGTATGGATCAAGGGCAACAGGCTCATGGTGGTAATGGAAACCACCAGAATCAGCAAGAGCCACCACCTCCACGTCCAAGACAAGTTTTGGGAGCTGGTGATGAGGCCAATACTCAGGGTCAGAGACATGGGATTCAAGCTCCTACACCTGAGAACAATTTTGAGATCAAATCTGGCTTGATCAACATGGTGCAATCAAACAAGTTCCATGGCTTAGCATTAGAAGACCCATTAGATCACATTGACAACTTTGATAGAGTCTGTGATCTAACTAAGATGAATGGTGTGAGTGAGGACAGTTTCAAGTTGAGGCTATTCCCTTTTTCTCTAGGAGACAAAGCTCATCAGTGGGAAAAGTCTCTACCTCAAGGATCAGTCACAACATGGGAGCAATGCAAAAGAGCATTTCTAACCAAGTTCTTCTCTTCATCAAGAACAGCAAGGTTAAGAAATGAAATCTCAAGTTTTATTCAGAAGAACCATGAATCCTTTTGTGAGGCTTGGGAAAGATTTAGAGGGTATACCATGCAATGCCCTCACCATGGATTCTCAGATGTTCAGCTGCTAAGTACCTTCTACAGAGGTGCTTTACCAAAGGTAAGACTACTCTTGGACACTGCTTCAAATGGTAATTTCATGACCAAGGAAGTCAAAGATGCCATGACCCTTGTGGAGAATGTAGCTCAGAGTGATGAGCTTTATGGAGCAGACTTTGACAGGAATTCAAGAGGTGCTGTGTGTGCTGAAGAGGAAAGAACAAGGAAAGACATCTGGTCTCTCAATGAGAAGCTAGATAAACTTCTCCTAGCTTCTCATTAGTCAGTCAACTTGATTAGAGATGTGAATCATGTGTTTCAAGACACATTTCAAGGGGAAGACATCACAGCTGAGGTAAACTTTGTAAGTGGACAACAAGGTTACCAAAAAGGCTTTACCTACTACAAGAATCACCCCACCCAGAACTTTCACTCTCACATCAATAACCAGCATGGTTTTTTCCCTCCCCAACAGCAAAGCTAACTCAGGGAATAAGGATCAAGAAGTACATAACCTGCTCCAGAAAATTCTCCAAGGTCAAGCAAGTGGTGCCATGGAATTTAACAAGAAAATGGCAGAGATTAACAACAAGGTGGATTGCAGTTATTCTGATCTTCTATCTCAGCTTTCAACCTTGGCTTCCAAAGTCAAGACTCTAGAGAACAACAAGGGCCACTGCAGTTCTCAAGCTCAAAGATCTTTACCAGGGACATCAGTTGCACATCCAACAAAATACTGCAATGCCATCCTCTCAAATGATGAGAATCATGCTGCTGTCCAAGAAATTGAGGATCTTCTCCATGGCAATGTCTCAAGTGAAAAATGCCTGACACAAGATGATGAGGACGCCATCATAGAGGAGTTTGACTTCCTGTTCTGTGATCTCAATGAGGACATTGAGAAAGAAGGTGGGGAGGCAGCTTGTTTTGATATGAGAAAGAATGATTCTGAGATTACTGAAAGAAATGATCAGAGAATGGTTCAAGGAAGGACATCTGATGGAGTCTCTAGCACTGGTTCAACAAGGGTGAAATCCAAATCAATTCCCAAGCTAGGTAATCCAGGAAAGTTCTCCATCTCATGCTCTCTTGGAAGTTTGAAAGTGGACAATGCTTTATGTGATTATGGATCAAGCATAAGTGTAATATCTTTAGACATGGTGGAAAGAATAGGGATCAAGAGTCTTAAGCATCACCCCATGTCAATCACCTTTGGAGATTCATCCTCAGAGAAGCCATATGGAATCCTTGAAGATTACCCACTAAATATTGGTGAATGCATAGTTCCAACTGATTTTGTGGTTATGAAGAGGAAGAAGACCAAAGAGCTTCCTGGGGTGCTTGGAACTCCTTTTCTGAATACCACTGGAGCTAAAATGGACTTTGATACTCAAAGAGTGGTGCTTACTAAGGTAGATGATGAAATATATTATCCACTTAAGCCTCCTTTTGCTGGGTTTTGTGGTGTTATATCTGATGATTCTGATGAGTTGAAACACTATGAGATGAAGTATGTGGGGAGTATTGGAACTATAGAAGAAGCTCAACCCCTTGCATCTGTTGAGAAGAAGAAAGAATCCTTAGTAAGACCTGATCTTGAGTTTAAAGAAGATTTCTTTAGTGATGATGAAGCTTGCTTGGAATCTTTTTCTCCCACACCAAGTGAGAAGGAGGTCAGCAGCAACAAAAGCAATGGTTCAGGGTCTCAAAACAAGAACCCAACAAACACCAAATCATTCACTCTTGGTCCTCTTCTCAAGTCTTAACTCTCACTCCATGGAAAGTTTGATGGTGGAGCTGTGGAATACAAAGGTTAAAGGCATGGAGGATCAAAACCGTTTGCAAAAGTCAGGGCAATCCTCACACAAGAGCTCATAGACAAAGGGTCATCTGGTTTTCAAGAGCTGATGAACAGGGACCTAATGCTTGAATTCATGGACAAGACAAGGAGCATCAAAGCTCCTCCTCTCACTCATTAAGAAAAGAGTATGAAAAGTCAAACTTAGTGACTTAAAACAAAGTGCTCTTGGGAGACACCCCAAGCTTATCCTTGTACATAACTCTTTTTAATGTTTTTCTATTCTTTTTCATGTTTTAGGATATTTTGATGGATTTTCAGGTCTAAGGTAACTTAGGGATGCTGTGGTCCAATGACAAAGTGAAAAGGAGTCTGAGAACAAGCTGAGGAAGGACTTAAGGAATGAAAACTGGTGAGCCGCCTGGTGTGCTACTTGGGTGTGCGAGTTGGACAAGGTCAGGTCCCATCTAGCACACCTGTTCGCAAATCACACCTACATGGGTGTGCGAGTCAGTTCTCCCCTGATCCAAGTAGCACACCTGTTCGCAAATCCCACCTACATGGGTGTGCGGGTTGGTGTCTTCTAGGGCCATGTAGCAGCAACAAAGAAGGCCAGAACTTTAAAGAAGCTTTATGTGCGACTTGGGTGTGCGAGATAGGAAGGAGAGCAGCCCATGTCACACAACTGCAGAACACCAAGCTTTATGTGCGACTTGGGTGTGCGAGTTGGTCCAAGACAAGTCCATGCCGCACAAGGGAGTTCAGGCCAAGACAAACCCATCTCCAGTGATGTCTGGCCTCATCTGGTGCAGATACTCACTCCCTTTTGCATAAGAACCACACCAGGTATCACTCCAAACACTTGTAAATGAGCATTTAGCATTTTTCTTTATCTTTTGCATTTCATGTTTGATTTTTGCTCTTTCTCATGCTTTTATAACACAGGGGACTGTGTTATTTAAGTGTGG
>NW_006256690.1:0-1125 GCF_000478725.1 Eutrema salsugineum | reverse complement strand
GATCATGCATAGCATTTAGTGAATATAAAAAAAAACCAAAAAATTGAAATATTTGAAAATTTAACACAAAAAATGTTCATGTAGCTGCATTCACATTATAGGATTGAGTCTAGCTTGCATCATATAGGTTGCATTTTGCTGGGAGTAATGATAGTTTTTTTCTTGAGAGTACATCAATTTGAGAATTTGGACCAAATATGCTTGTGAAATGATTTATGTGCTTGCAAAGCTTGAAATGATCTGAATCTGAGAAGCAAGTTTGAATTGAACTCAACTCTAATAAGTGAAAACCTTGAACTAGACTTGAAACTATCATTTGGTGCATTGTTTGAGTAAGCTTGTGGATACCAATATACATATTTGAGCTAGAATCCTGTTTTTACCATCCTCTTCCTTAGCTAAAATAGCTGAATCTGCATAATAGATCAGTTTTCCTCACCCTGAACCCATCCTTTCTTTCAAGCCAATTGTTTGTGTGTGATTGAGAGGCCACCTTGGACCAAACTTAGCAGAAAGTGTTAGGTTTAGGGCGACAAGGGCAAGTCTCATTGAGTGGTAAGTTCCATCATCAAGGAACTGAGAGATTTGGCGAGAACTAAGTGTGGGGGAATACTTGTTGGTGAGTGGAAAAAGGAGAGATGAGTGGAAACAAAAGGAAAGTGGTGAGAACTAGGGGATAGAAAAAGAAAAGAAATCAGTCTTGGATGTTTTGATTCAAAGAAAGTGAACTCTAGTATTTTGGAAAGAAAGAGTCTAGCCTCTAAGTGAAAGAAAAAGAAAAGAAGCCAAAGAGCTCAAATGTTCTAAAAAAGAAAGAAAAAGAGGCTAGAGGTTACAAAAGAAAGTGAAAAAGAGCTGTGTAAAGTTTGAACTCCAAGACTTGTGTATGAAAAGGAAAAGAGAATCCCCTAGTGAGAGAAGAATGAGTGTGAAAAGTAAGCAAGTAAGGAAACTTTGAGTAGAGTGTGGGGTGGGATGAGTCCTTGCCCTTGTATGCATAGGTTGCCTTTTACCTTTAGCATTCTGCCAAAGTTTGGTCATTCATAGAGAGATCCTTTTGCTGCATTGAACCCACTCAGGCATTGATGAGATCATTTTAGTCTCATAAGATAGCCTTGATACATC
>NW_006256691.1:0-5555 GCF_000478725.1 Eutrema salsugineum | reverse complement strand
ATTGTACTAAGAACCTCGATTTAATTCAAGTATTCTGTTTTTAATCTACTTATGCATGGCTAAAGTTGTCTAAACGAACCTAATGCGAAAAATGTTAAGTAAAAACTCGGATGAAAATTTGACTAAGTGTTAGTTCAAAACGGAAATCCGGGTTAGTGTGCTACAAGTTGGTATCAGAGCGCGGTCGGTTCTAGGACAAAGTCATAGCATAAGTGGGTTAGTGGGTAAACCATCCTTCCAAAGCCAAAGTTCGCGGTAAGACTGATAATGTTTGTCTCTGGGATTAAGTTAGTTTGCCGGCTAACTTAATAGAGTATCGAACCTTTGCAGATGGCAAGAGGTGATCGTAGACGTCGTGCTGGTGAAAACTCGGCGGCTGGAAACGCTGCGGGTATGAATCAGGATCAAGAGGATCCGAATGTGGGCATTGCTGGGAATGCCGAGAATGTGGCTGCGGCTGCTGCGGCTGGGGCTGTTCCGAACGTTGCTGCTGCCCCGGTCGGATTGGAAGCAGTGTTGGGTCTGTTAACCTAGGTGTTGGCACGATTGCCGGCTGTTGCGGCTGTCCCTGTGGCACCACCGCCAGTCGTGCAAGTGAATCCGCCTGCTGAAGCGGATGAGGGATATGCTGGTGTAAGGGTTCCATCTTACCTGAAGGTGATGGACCATATGCAGAAGCTGGGTACGAAGTTCTTCAAGGGAGGAACAAAGCCGATTGAGGCTGATGAATGGATCGACCGTTTGCAGAGGAACTTTGAGTCGATTCGCTGCCCGGAACAGTACAGGAAAGATATTGCTGTGCACTATCTTGAGGGTGATGCACACACGTGGTGGCGTGGTGCGGTTGGAAGGGAGCGAGTCGGTTCGTGGGATGATTTCCGTGGGTTGTTCAAGGCTAAGTACTTCCCACCTGAGGCGCATGATCGCTTGGTCTTGGATCTGCGCCAAGGATCAAAGTCAGTTCGGGAGTATGAAGCCGAGTTCAACAAGCTGAAGAAGTTTGCGGGCTGGGGTATGACCGATGAGCATACTCAGATCAAGCGATTCATTCGCGGGCTAAGGATTGATCTGAAGAAGCATTGTGAGATGCAAGACTATCGCACCTTTCCGGAGTTAGTGGAAAAGGCTGCACAGTTGGAAGAAACTTCTGCGGAAGAAGCTAAGTTGGTCGGTCATGCTGCGGCTGGACCAAAGAAAGGTGGTTCGTCGGGAAAACCACCAACGGGTCGTAATGCTGGTTCGACCGCTGGGAAGGAAAAACGTGCGAGCTGGCGTGCGTTGGGTGCGTGTCTCCGGTGCGGAAGCATGGAGCACAAGGTGAAGGATTGTCCGGAAGAGGACAAGCGCGGAAAGAACCCTGGAAGCGGATCGGATGAGAGGGTTTGTTTCCACTGCGGAGAGGCTGGGCACATTAAGCCGAAGTGCCCCGAGCTGATGCAAGTCGCGCAGCACACAGGGAAAAGGCCGAGTGAGGGACAGGCGCCTCGAGCAAAGAGGCAGGCCGTGACGCCGCGGATCTATGCTGTAGCTGAGCAGACCGCGGAGGATCCGAGCTCGTCACGTCCGATCACTGGTAAGTCCTATCACTTGCCTTAGAAAAATTTTCTGTGTGAAAATCCTAAGTGTTGCGTGGGTAGCTTAGCAATCTAGGTGATTGTGTAGGGACCTTGATTATGGGTGGTGTGGCAACCCATGTTCTGTTCGATTCCGGAGCAAGTCATTGCTTCGTGAATCCGAACATGATTGGAAAAGGTGAATTTTGCAGGGAACCGGGGGATAACTATGGCTTGGTCCAGGCGGCTGGTGGACAGGTCATGTTTACCCTCGGTAAGGTCAAGGATGTGTCGGTAATGGTTAGCAGCCGGAACATGCCAGCGGATCTGGAAATCTGCGAGGTGAAGTCTTACGACGTGATCCTTGGCATGGATTAGCTCGGAAAGTACAAGGCACATCTGGATTGTTGCCGTGGTCGAATTCGGTTTGAGACCGCGGAAGGGATTTTGGAGTATCAGGGGATCAGACCGACTAAGGGAAGCTTGATTGTCTCGGCAATGCAAGCAGATCGAATGATTGAGAAGGGGTGTGAGGCGTACTTGGCTACGATCACGACCGCCGAGGTGGGACCGGATGCCGAGCTGGGTAGTATTCCGGTTGTGAGCGAGTTCGAAGATGTGTTCAGGGTGTTAACGGGTTTACCGCCAGCGCGGTCAGATCCGTTTACCATCGAGCTCGAGCCCGGAACGGCGCCGATATCCAAGGCACCGTATCGGATGGCTCCGGCTGAGATGGCCGAGCTGAAGAAGCAGTTGAACGACCTGATGGAGAAAGGGTTTGTTCGACCGAGCAGTTCACCGTGGGGTGCACCGGTGCTGTTCGTTAAAAAGAAAGATGGGAGTTTCAGGCTGTGTATCGACTATCGCGGGCTGAACAGGGTTACTGTGAAGAACAAGTATCCCTTACCTCAGATAGACGAGCTGTTGGACCAACTTCGAGGGGCGACTTGGTTCAGCAAGATCGATTTGGCTTCGGGTTATCATCAGATACCCATAGAAGAGTCGGATGTAAGAAAGACCGCCTTTCGGACAAGGTATGGTCACTTTGAGTTTGTAGTCATGCCTTTCGGGCTGACTAATGCTCCTGCGGCTTTTATGAAGCTGATGAACAATGTGTTCCGAGACTGTCTAGATGAATTTGTAATCATCTTTATTGATGATATACTCATTTACTTCAAGAGTCGGGAAGAACATGCTGTTCATGTCAGGACCGTGATGAATCGGCTAAGGGAGCATAAGCTGTTTGCCAAGCTCAGTAAGTGCAGCTTTGGGCAAAGGGAGATCGGATTCTTGGGTCATGTGGTCTCGGACAAGGGAGTGTCTGTTGACCCGGAGAAGATAAAGGCAATCGCGGATTGGCCTAGACCTGGGAATGCCTCGGAGATAAGAAGTTTTCTGGGCTTTGCTGGGTATTACCGTCGGTTCGTAAAAGGATTTGCGAGTATGGCCCAGCCAATGACCCGGTTAACAGGGAAGGACGTACCATTCGTGTGGTCGGCCGAGTGTGAGAAAAGCTTTGCCAAGCTTAAGGAGATGTTGACTAGTACGCCCGTTCTGGCTTTGCCCGAGCCGGATCAGCCGTATGTAGTCTACACGGACGCGTCGCGGATGGGATTGGGTTGTGTGCTGATGCAACAGGGTAAGGTAATTGCCTATGCTTCAAGGCAGTTAAGGAAGCATGAGGTGAATTATCCTACTCACGATCTGGAGATGGCTGCGGTAGTGTTCGCGCTAAAGATTTGACGATCTTACCTCTATGGTGGGAAAGTTCAAGTCTTTACTGATCACAAGAGCCTGAAGTACATATTCACTCAGCCCGAGCTAAATATGAGACAAAGGCGTTGGATGGAGTTTGTAGCCGACTAAGACTTGGATATTGCTTACCATCCAGGTAAAGTAAATCTGGTCGCGGATGCGCTAAGTCGGAAGAGGGTTGCGGCTTTGGCCGAGCAGGATGTTGAGGGATTAGTCCGGATGGTTGGAACGCTACGGCTAGCGGCTTTGACCGAGGAGGTAGAACCGTTGGGTTTAGGCGCGGCTGATCAAGCGGATCTGCTAAGCCGAGTAAGGATTGCCCAGGAAAAAGATGAAAATCTGATGAAGTGGGCAAAGATGGATCAGACCGAGTACCAGACTTTGATGGAACGATCTTGGTTAAGGGTCGGGTCTGCGTACCAAACGATAAGGAGTTAAGGGAAAGAGATCTTGAGGGAAGCTCACCATTCTAAGTTCGCGGGTTCACCCAGGATCGACGAAGATGTATCAGGACCTTAAGCGGTATTATCACTGGGTCGGAATGAAACAGGATGTGGCTGAATGGGTGGCCGGGTGTCAAACCTGTCAATTGGTTAAGGCCGAGCACCAAGTACCAAGCGGCTTGTTGCAAAGCTTACCGATTCCCGAGTGGAAGTGGGACATGATCACGATGGATTTTGTGACCGGATTGCCAGTATGTGGGAAGATGGATTCCATCTGGGTCATTGTGGATCGGTTGACTAAGTCTGCACACTTCTTGGCCGTGAACAAGCACGATAAGGCGGATGCCTTAGCCAAGCTGTATGTGGATGAGATCGTCAAGCTGCACGGTGTACCGGCGAGTATTGTGTCAGATCGGGACTCGCGGTTCACGTCGGCATTCTAGAGGGCTTTGCAGAAGCGGTTCGGGACTAAGGTCCATATGAGCACGGCTTACCATCCTCAGACCGATGGTCAGTCGGAACGAACCATAAGGACATTGGAGGATCTATTGCGGGCTTGTGTGTTGGATTGGGGCGGTAAATGGAAGGATTACTTGCCTTTAGCAGAGTTTTCCTACAACAACAGTTACCAAGCGAGCATTGGGATGTCGCCTTATGAAGCATTGTACGGACGGACTTGTCGTACACCGCTATGCTGGACCCAAGTCGGGGAGCACAGCATTTTGGTCGAGACTTTGTGGAAGAGACGACCGAACGGATCAGAGTTTTGAAACTCAAGATGAACGAGGCTCAGAACAGGCAGAACAGCTATGCGGATAAGCGAAGAAAAGAGTTGGAGTTTCAGGTCGGTGATCAGGTCTTTGTCAAGCTGATCACTTACAAGGGTAAGGACCGGGCTGCTGCGACGGGTAAACTTCAGCCGAGGTACATGGGACCGTACAGGATCCTGGAACGGATCGGGCCGGTTGCTTACAAGTTGGAACTGCCACCAGCCTTGGTCGCATTTCACAATGTCTTCCATGTATCTCAGTTAAGGAAATGCGTAAGGAATGAGGATTCCATTACATCCGAACCTCCACCGGACTTACAGGAAAACTTGTCCATAGTGGGAAGGCCAGTTCGGATTGTAGGCCATCGGGTAAAGGTTGTGGGCCGAAAGCAAGTTAAGATGGTTCAGGTTGTTTGGGATTACGATGGGGAAGAGGAAACTACTTGGGAGCCGGAATCAAGTATGAAGGAAAAGTTTCCTAAGTGGTTTGAGAAGCAACCCAAACAGAAGAAAGAAAAGCCGAGGAAGAGTAGAGACTCGAGGACGAGTCTCACCATAAGTGGGGGAGACTTGTAACACCCGAGTTCGGGAAAAACTGGGAAAAGTCGGAAAAATGGGTTTAGTCGGGTGAAAATGGATTCAGTCGGGTGATTCCGAGCTAAGTCCAGCTTTTGCTGAGCTAAATCAAGTTTTGCCAGGCTGAATCAAGTTTGGCCGAGCCGAGGCGAAGTGTTGCCGGGCTGGAATCAGTTCGCCGTGGATTTCGGGAATTTTAGCTGAGAAGTTCCGACAAGCCGAGATTTTCGGGATTCGGTCGGAATTCGGACAAGGTTGGTCCGGAACAGATAACCTTGGTCGAGATCGGGTGTGCGCGGGAGCGGTTATTGAGTAAAGACGTGCTAAGGCGCGAGCGCGGAAATGGTTACGGATTTAGCCGAGCTGGCGTTGCGCGGGAGCGGTTATTGGTCGTGCGGAAGCACGCAGAAACTTAGCGGATCATGCGGATCGTGGGGGAAAACGTGCGGAATGGCGCGA
>NW_006256692.1:4873-6986 GCF_000478725.1 Eutrema salsugineum | reverse complement strand
CCATGTGCTAACACCACTCATATTCTGATCCAAAATGGCACTGTATTGACAAGAGTGAGTTCTAAGCATACAAATAAGAAATAGAGACTCCAAAATGTCGAAGGAGACGCATCATTTACTTGTTTTCTTATTCCATTAGCTACACCAAAAATCTCCTATGAAAATCACTCTTGTCAATATAGTGTTTTTAAGAAACTCATATTCTGATCCAAAAATGGCACTATATTGACAAGAGTGAGTTTTGAGAATACAATTAAGAAGTAGAGACTCCTAAATGTCAAAGGAGAAGCATCATTTACATGTTTTCATATTCCTTTAGCTACACCAAAACTCTCCTATGAAAATCAGAAAACTGGGACGCTGTTTACTTAAAGTCATATTCTGATCCAAAATGGCACTATATTGACAAGAGAGAGTTATGATCTTACAAATAAGAAGTAGAGACTTCTAAATCTCGAAGGAGACGCATCATTTACTTGTTTTGTTATTCGTTTAGCTACACCAAAACTCTCCTTTGAAAATCAGAAACTGGGACTCTTTTTAAGAAAACTCATATTCTGATCCAAAATGGCACTATATTGACAAGAGGGAGTTCTGAGCATACAAATAAGAAGTAGAGACTCCTAAATGTCGAAGGAGATGCATCATTTACTTGTTTTATTATTCCTTTATCTACACCAAAACTCTCCTATGAAAATCAGAAAACTGGGACTCTGTTTAATTAAAATCATATTCTGATCCAAAATGGCACTATATTGACAAGAGGGAGTTATGATCTTACAAATAAGAAGTAGAGATTCCTAAATCTCGAAGGAGACGCATCATTTACTTGTTTTGTTATTCCTTTAGCTACACCAAAACT
This sequence comes from Eutrema salsugineum, assembly GCF_000478725.1. Lineage (NCBI taxonomy): Eukaryota > Viridiplantae > Streptophyta > Magnoliopsida > Brassicales > Brassicaceae > Eutrema > Eutrema salsugineum. The sequence continues at coordinate 6,124 of NW_006256692.1, read as the reverse complement.
CTCCTTTGAAAATCAGAAAACTTGGACTCTTTTTAAGAAAACTCATATTCTGATCCAAAATGGCACTATATTGACAAGAGGGAGTTCTGAGCATACAAATGAGAAGTAGAGACTCCTAAATGTCGAAGGAGATGCATCATTTACTTGTTTTCTTATTCCTTTATCGACACCAAAACTCTCCTATGCAAATCAGAAAACTGGGACTCTGTTTAATTAAAATCATATTCTGATCCAAAATGGCACTATATTGACAAGAGGGAGTTATGATCTTACAAGTAAGAAGTAGAGATTCCTAAATCACAAAGGAGACGCATCATTTACTTGTTTTGTTATTCCTTTAGCGACACCAAAACTCTCCTTTGAAAATCAGAAAACTTGGACTCTTTTTAAGAAAACTCATATTCTCATCCAAAATGGCACTATATTGACAAGAGGGAATTCTGAGCATACAAATAAGAAGTAGAGACTCCTAATGTCGAAGGAGACGCATCATTTACATGTTTTGTTATTCCTTTATCTACACCAAAACTCTCCTATGAAAATCAGAAAACTGGGACTCTTTTTAAGAAAACTCATATTCTGATCCAAAATGGCACTGTATTGACAAGAGTGAGTTCTAAGCATACAAATAAGAAATAGAGACTCCTAAATGTCGAAGGAGACGCATCATTTACTTGTTTTTTTATTCCATTAGCTACACCAAAACTCTCCTATGAAAATCACTCTTGTCAATATAGTGTTTTTAAGAAACTCATATTCTGATCCAAAAATGGCACTATATTGACAAGAGTGAGTTTTGAGCATACAATTAAGAAGTAGAGACTCCTAAATGTCAAAGGAGAAGCATCATTTACATGTTTTCATATTCCTTTAGCTACACCAAAACTCTCCTATGAAAATCAGAAAACTGGGACGCTGTTTACTTAAAGTCATATTCTGATCCAAAATGGCACTATATTGACAAGAGAGAGTTATGATCTTACAAATAAGAAGTAGAGACTTCTAAATCTCGAAGGAGACGCATCATTTACTTGTTTTGTATTCGTTTAGCTACACCAAAACTCTCCTTTCAAAATCAGAAAACTGGGACTCTTTTTAAGAAAACTCATATTCTGATCCAACATGGCACTATATCGACAAGAGGGAGTTCTGAGCATACAAATAAGAAGTAGACGACTCCTAATGTCGAAGGAGATGCATCATGTTACTTGTTTTATTATTCTCTTTATCTACACCATAACTCTCCTATGA
>NW_006256692.1:2097-4661 GCF_000478725.1 Eutrema salsugineum | reverse complement strand
CATCATTTACTTGTTTTGTTATTCCTTAGCTACACCAAAACTCTCCTTTGAAAATCAGAAAACTTGGACTCTTTTTAAGATAACTCATATTCTCATCCAAAATGGCACTATATTGACAAGAGGGAGTTCTGAGCATACAAATAAGAAGTAGAGACTCCTAATGTCGAAGGAGACGCATCATTTACATGTTTTCTTATTCCTTTATCTACACCAAAACTCTCCTATGAAAATCAGAAAACTGGGACTCTTTTTAAGAAAACTCATATTCTGATCCAAAATGGCACTGTATTGACAAGAGTGAGTTCTAAGCATACAAATAAGAAATAGAGACACCTAAATGTCGAAGGAGACGCATCATTTACTTGTTTTCTTATTCCTTTAGCTACACCAAAACTCTCCTATGAAAATCACTCTTGTCAATATAGTGTTTTTAAGAAACTCATATTCTGATCCAAAAATGGCACTATATTGACAAGAGTGAGTTTTGAGCATACAATTAAGAAGTAGAGACTCCTAAATGTCAAAGGAGAAGCATCATTTACATGTTTTCATATTCCTTTAGCTACACCAAAACTCTCCTATGAAAATCAGAAAACTGGGACGCTGTTTAATTAAAGTCATATTCTGATCCAAAATGGCACTATATTGACAAGAGAGAGTTATGATCTTACAAATAAGAAGTAGAGACTTCTAAATCTCGAAGGAGACGCATCATTTACTTGTTTTGTTATTCCTTTAGCTACACCAAAACTCTCCTTTGAAAATCAGAAAAATGGGACTCTTTTTAAGGAAAGTCATATTCTGATAAAAAATGGCACTATATTGACAAGAGGGAGTTATGATCTTACAAATAAGAAATAGAGATTCCTAAATCTCGAAGGAGACGCATCATTTACTTGTTTTGTTATTCCTTTAGCTACACCAAAACTCTCCTTTGAAAATCAGAAAACTTGGACTCTTTTTAAGAAAACTCATATTCTGATCCAAAATGGCACTATATTGACAAGAGGGAATTCTGAGCATACAAATAAGAAGTAGAGACTCCTAATGTTGAAGGAGACGCATCATTTACATGTTTTGTTATTCCTTTATCTACACCAAAACTCTCCTATGAAAATCAGAAAACTGGGACTCTTTTTAAGAAAACTCATATTCTGATCCAAAATGGCACTGTATTGACAAGAGTGAGTTCTAAGCATAGAAATAAGAAATAGAGACTCCTAAATGTCGAAGGAGACGCATCATTTACTTGTTTTCTTATTCCTTTAGCTACACCAAAACTCTCCTTTGAAAATCAGAAAACTGGGACTCTTTTTAAGAAAACTCATATTCTGATCCAAAATGGCACTATATTGACAAGAGTGAGTTTTGAGCATACAATTAAGAAGTAGAGACTCCTAAATGTCAAAGGAGAAACATCATTTACATGTTTTCATATTCCTTTAGCTACACCAAAACCCTCCTATGAAAATCAGAAAACTGGGACTCTGTTTAATTAAAGTCATATTCTGATCCAAAATGGCACTATATTGACAAGAGAGAGTTATGATCTTACAAATAAGAAGTAGAGACTCCTAAATCTCGAAGGAGACGCATCATTTACTTGTTTTGTTATTCCTTTAGCTACACCAAAACTCTCCTTTGAAAATCAGAAAACTTGGACTCTTTTTAAGAAAACTCATATTCTGATCCAAAATGGCACTATATTGACAAGAGGGAGTTCTGAGCATACAAATAAGAAGTAGAGACTCCTAAATGTCGAGGGAGACGCATCATTTACTTGTTTTCTTATTCCTTTATCTACACCAAAACTCTCCTATGAAAATCAGAAAACTGGGACTCTTTTTAAGAAAACTCATATTCTGATCCAAAATGGCACTATATTGACAAGAGGGAGTTCTGAGCATACAAATAAGAAGTAGAGACTCCTAAATGTCGAAGGAGACGCATCATTTATTTGTTTTCTTATTCCTTTATCTACACCAAAAATCTCCTTTGAAAATCAGAAAACTGGGACTCTTTTCAAGAAAACTCATATTCTGATCCAAAACGGCACTATATTGACAAGGGGGAGTTCTGAGCATACAAATAAGAAGTAGAGACCCCTAAATGTCGAAGGAGACGCATCATTTACTTGTTTTCTTATTCCTTTATCTACACCAAAACTCTCCTTTGAAAATCAGAAAACTGGGACTCTTTTTAGGAAAACTCATATTCTGATCCAAAATGGCACTATATCGACAAGAGGGAGTTCTGAGCATACAAATAAGAAGTAGAGACTCCTAAATGTCGAAGGAGACGCATCATTTACTTGTTTTGTTATTCCTTTAGCTACACCAAAACTCTCGTTTGAAAATCAGAAAACTGGGACTCTTTTTTTAAGAAAACTCATATTCTGATCCAAAATGGCACTATATTGACAAGAGGGAGTTCTGAGCATACAAATAAGAAGTAGAGACTCCTAAATGTCGAAGGAGACGCATCATTTATTTGTTTTCTTATTCCTTTATCTACACCAAAACTCTCCTTTGAAAATCAGAAAACTGGGACTCTTTTTCAAGAAA
>NW_006256692.1:0-894 GCF_000478725.1 Eutrema salsugineum | reverse complement strand
TTTGAAAATCAGAAAACCTGAGACTCTTTTTAGGAAAACTCATATTCTGATCCCAAAATGGCACTATATTGACAAGAGGGAGTTCTGAGCATACAAATAAGAAGTAGAGACTCCTAAATGTCGAAGGAGACGCATCATTTACTTGTTTTCTTATTCCTTTATCTACACCAAAACTCTCCTATGAAAATCAGAAAACTGGGACTCTTTTTAAGAAAACTCATATTCTGATCCAAAATGGCACTATATTGACAAGAGGGAGTTCTGAGCATACAAATAAGAAGTAGAGACTCCTAAATGTCGAAGGAGACGCATCATTTATTTGTTTTCTTATTCCTTTATCTACACCAAAAATCTCCTTTGAAAATCAGAAAACTGGGACTCTTTTCAAGAAAACTCATATTCTGATCCAAAACGGCACTATATTGACAAGGGGGAGTTCTGAGCATACAAATAAGAAGTAGAGACCCCTAAATGTCGAAGGAGACGCATCATTTACTTGTTTTCTTATTCCTTTATCTACACCAAAACTCTCCTTTGAAAATCAGAAAACTGGGACTCTTTTTAGGAAAACTCATATTCTGATCCAAAATGGCACTATATCGACAAGAGGGAGTTCTGAGCATACAAATAAGAAGTAGAGACTCCTAAATGTCGAAGGAGACGCATCATTTACTTGTTTTGTTATTCCTTTAGCTACACCAAAACTCTCGTTTGAAAATCAGAAAACTGGGACTCTTTTTTTAAGAAAACTCATATTCTGATCCAAAATGGCACTATATTGACAAGAGGGAGTTCTGAGCATACAAATAAGAAGTAGAGACTCCTAAATGTCGAAGGAGACGCATCATTTATTTGTTGTTCTGTATTCCTTGTATCTACACCAAAACTCTCCTA
>NW_006256693.1:0-5577 GCF_000478725.1 Eutrema salsugineum | reverse complement strand
TTCTACGTTTTCGGATTTTATAAGACTTTTCAGATAATTTAGGATAAAGAGGCACAAATTGGAACAAAAAGACTCTTTTGGATAAATGCAGACCGTCAGAACTCTCATGGAGAGACAAAGACCTTCTCACCGTCTGATCACCCTCAAAATTGGACAACTTATAGAAGAATCAACCAGCTTTCAAATGCACTTGGTTTGGAGACATTCCAACGGTTGGATCTCAAGATATTCTATTATCCCCGGAGCCACTCGAAGATGGCCAGCAAGTCACGCGACCACGGCCAAAAGCCTATTTCCCGCGGTCAGAAGCCTCCCGACCACGGCCAATCACCAAATCCCCGCGGTCACGTCACTCCCGACCGCGGCCATCAAGCTCCGAATTAAAGCCCATATTTCTGAAGCCCAAAGTCATTCTCAGCCTCAATTCCGGAACCCTAGAGACCATGGAGTATTGAAGACTATAAATACTTGTCATTTAGGTCGTTTTTAGACAGAACCCTTCATACTTTACAGAAACCCTTTTCCTTTAGCCGTTTTTATGCGATTTTGTAGAAGATTGTTCAAGTCCGAGTTCTTCAATAGAGAAGCTTTCTTCATCTCTTTTCTTTACTGTTTTTCATTACTTTTATTAAAACCAATGATGATGTCGACCTCAGCCATGTCTGAGTAGATCCCGAGTTGGGCTTAGGGTTACCGAAAGGGGCTCTCATAATCGATTAAGACATCTAGGTTTATAGATCTGGGATTTCGACCTGTTCTCTGTTTATTCTTGTTCTTATTGCATGTATGCATGATTGATCACCTAGTATCTGATCTAGATAGTTAGTGTTGCGAAAGTTTTCATTAAGTATCAGCCCTAGAATGAAACAGGCGATTTTTCCGTAGGAGTGGAAACCTACTTGCGGCGAGATCGTGAGTATTGACAAGTCTTGTGCAGCTCTTGCGTTCTCTCCCTTCCAGGGCCAGAGTGGAAACCTACTGGTCAGGGTTGCGAGAAACAGTTGGTTATGATCACGACAGTGACGTAGTCATACCGCCGTACTCTAGCTCTAGAACCACCTAAATATCGATATCCGTCAATCCCAATCTATCTACCCTAGTGTCAAAATCGATTATGATCCCTTAGAGTTCCCAAAAGCTCAGCGTTTTTAGCCATAGTTTACAAACCAATCGATTTTTACTTGCTTATTTAGATCTGCATTTCAATTGCTTTAGTTCGATATTTTACTTGCTTTACTTGCTTTCCATTCGATTTTTCTACTTGCATTCTAGGATAGATTTATTTGCTTTTTTTTGTTTTAGTTTAATTCGTGACAAACAACCAACCTTTAAAACCAATCTAGTCTAGACATAAAGTTAAAAACCGTAGAAGAATACCAGGCACACAAATCTCTGTGGATTTGATCCCTAAATACTACAACTGATTAGCAGTGCATTTGCGGCTTTCATTTTTTTTTTGTTAAGGGTAAAACTTGTTCCCTCACGCAGTTGATACGACATCAAGTTTTTGGCGCCGTTTCCGGGATTTGTTTCGCTGCCTTTTGCTATTTTTCTTGTTTTAACTTCTGTGTTTAGACACCTGATCTCTAGTTCTTTCTTAAAGTTTTGCTGAATTATCTTTCCCTTCTTTTATTTTTCTCTGAATTGCATGAATACCAGGCGCATACCTGTAGAAAACATTCTAATTCTAGACGAGATAGACAGACACGAAAGAGAACTTCGAAGACTTAGACGAACACAAGGAATGGCCAACGACGACCAGCCTGGAGATCCTATTAACCGAGCTTTAAATATGGACCAAGACGGGTCCGAACATGGAGAAAATGAAGAGAATGATCACAGAGGAGGTGATCACGCTCGACAAGATGGAGAGGAGGATGAGGTTCCTCCGAGAAACCACCAAAACCGCGAGAAAGAAAAGGAGAAGCCGAAAGCTTTTGCAAAGATCAAGATCATCATTCTACCGGATGCAACATAAACTAGTGAAGACCAAATCCAGGAGCTGATCGAAAACACAAAAAGGGTTTTAAACAATGTTAAAGTCCGAAAGAAGAGTAAAGGAAAGAAGACAGCTGCTCAAGGAGAAGAAGTAAAACCTCCAGCGACCGGAAGTGATAAGGGCACATCAAGTGGAGTGCCATTCAAATCAGCCTGATTCTTCATGCCTACGTCGAGCTAAACGACTTAAAACAAAAGCGCTTAATGGGAGGCAACCCATTCAGGTACTCTTTCTTTTAGTTTCTTTTTCTTTTTTACAATTTATGCTTTCTTTTCCTTTTAAGTTTCAGATATTTTATAAAACAAAAACACAAAAAATCAGAAAATTAGAAAAACCAAAAAGAAAAGGGTAGGTTCTGCTCGGCACGGCAAAAACCTGAAAGTTGGACGAAGGCCGCAGGAGAAGAAGCCGTGGTCGCGACCAACCGACCCGCGGCACCGTGAACGTGACCGCGGCCGAGCCCTCAATCACCGCAGTCGCGCGTCTCCTGACCGCGGCCGTTGGTTGTTGAGGTGACGATGCGGATTTCTGCCGCTTTTCGAAGTTTCCCGGTGTTACCTGGTGTTTCCCGATGTTACCTGGTGTTTCCTGGTGTTTACCTGGTGTTTCCCGGTGTTTTCCGGTGAATCCCGGTGATTCCCGGTGATTCCCGGAGTATTCCCGGTAAAGCATGTTAAGATTCTCGTAAGTTTTAAACTTTCCTTATTTGCAAGACAAGAAAGGTAAGTTCCCGTAAACTTAAAAATTTCCCGGAAATTTTCCGTTTTTTAAAGAAAAGAAACACACTTTTTGGATCAAAACTCCTTTTTCTCTTCTCTTCCAAAAGACTTGGAGATTTAGGAGATAAAACACATTTTTAAATTCTTAAGCTTTTTAAGAGGTTCTTGGCCCAAACCTCACTCTTTTTCAAAGCTGATTTCAATTCTGCTATCAAATCTCTCTTTCCAGCAAGGTATGAACCTCAAACTCGCCATTTTTAATTGATTTCAGAACTTAGGGTTTTCTTAAAAAGCCCAAATCTCTGTTTATTGATGGTGGAAATAGCTTAAGAACAATATATTATCCTTTTAGGTTATCTAAAACTCGTTTTTAACAGCTAGCTTAAGAGAAATTGAGATTTTTGAAACTTGGATACTACATGCTTATAAAAATCGAATTTGGAACAGAAAAATTGATAAATCTGATTAAGTCTTGTGTGATTAGTGATTATTATTAGGTAATCTTTAGATTTTACATGGAAATTGCTCATAAAAACCGATTTTTAGAAGATTTCTATGTTGAGAACATCAAAAATCCGAATCTAGTCATGAACTACTTGATTTCTTTGATTTAATGTCAATTCTGCTTGCTCATGGTTTTAATTAATCTCTTTATACTAATATTAGTATAACTGATCTTAATGTGTTAAAATCAGCATCATTATTCACTCTTTTTCCAAGAATCATTTCGTTTTGCAGAAAAATGGAACAAACTAGATTCCGAAGAAGCCGTCGCACTGGTGACAGTTCTGAGGACATTCCCGATGATGTTTTTGGTCTAAAGATGAAATTCTTAATGATAGCTTGCTATTTTCACCAATTTTTGCAATAATAGATTTTTCAACAGCGGGATTAACCGCATTTTATATGTTTCAGATTTATTTACTTACTTTTGAAGGACATTTAAACACTTATTTTATAAATTACAGTGGAAAAAAAAGTAGCTCATTCTATTCAATCTCTTTATGGGGTAAAGAAGAAAAAAAACTTAATCGAAATTTTGGGTTAGTACCATTATTAACCATGAATAATACAAAAAGAGCTTCTTTTTTTTGCAATAAAAAATATAAAATTAGTAATAATGTAAGAAATCAAACTTTTATTACCGCTACTCTAGGAGAGTACATGCTGAACCAAGCCAGACCGAGAAGGAGAAACTATGTGATGAGATTGCTCCAGCACTCAAGTGAAACACGAGCAGCTCCCGAGCCACCACAGATTCGATACATTGGCAGGGAGACAAACCCGAGAGTGGACTATGCAAGACGGTTCAAGAAGCTGAACATCAAACCCACGCCTTGCATTAGTTATCATACACTTCAGATGCTTGGAATCAGAGAGGATGTGATCTGGTACATCGATGCACTTAAGCTGAGATCCTACATGGAGCTGAACCTTCTGACTTATCCTGAGCTAGTCCGCGAGTTCTAGCAACTATTCAACTCCACACACGAAGAGGAAGAACCCCAGAGCATCAGATGGCCATCTTGTCATTCTCTATTGCGGACAGCCTTACTCGCTCACCATTTCTGAACTTTTTGAGGCTCTTAAGCTTCCATACACCGATGGCATTTACCTTGAAGATGAACCCGATCTTAACTTGTGGAGAGAGATGGGTCATGGAGTCTATGATAGCGGGAGATCCAAGCCAGTCCTTCTTACTCATCCAGCAGTGAGAGTTGTGCACAAACTCTTAGCACACACGATTTTCTCTAGAGCCAACATGGGATGTGTTTTGAAGACCGAGCTCATTACACTTCAGATGCCATTTATGGACGACCCACGACTTGCTTGCTTTGCCTGAATCATAGCACATAACATGGTAAAGGTGAAGCATGATTTACATGGTTGCGAAGACGCTACTCCAGCTTACGGGAGTGCTATTACAGCGATACTACAGGCTCTTTCGATCCAGACAGGTTTGGTTACAAGTATTGCACTGGCACTGAGGAGCACCGAGTCAGTTTGCCTTCACCATCTGTTCCGAGATTGTGTAACGGAGGACGTCCGCGATAGACTCCGGAACCCGATGATTTTCTGCCATCTGTACCTCGTCTACCATTCACCATTGGCCAATACATAGTGGCCAAGACGAAACGTGATGCAGCTGCGGCCCGTGCTCACTTTCAGCCATCTGTTTTGACCGGCCACACCTCATCGTCTACATCATCGCACACACATTCTGATCTAGAGTGCAGAGTTGAGAGACAGGGATGACGCTTTGAGTGCGTTGTCACCTTCCTACAGGAGCAGCACCAGTTCGCAGACGACACAACGGAGGATGAGTGATTGATCAGCACTTCACTACCATCACGGTTCTATCATCATTTTCTTTTCTTTTATCTTATTTAATTTCGCCTTTATTCACCATCTTCTCACCAACTTTTTCACACTGGGGACAATGTGATATAAGTCTGGGGGAGGATGTCTATCCGTACTAATCATTTTCTTGCTTTTGCTTTTAAATTCCAAGTACTTTTTAAATTTTAATATGTAACCTATTCGACATTAAGTATTTTTTCAGGAATGTTTGACGCAAAAATATGATGACTTAGACCTGCACACTTCTACACTATGCATGATAGCTCATTTGTGGTTAGCACTAGACTAGGCGGTAGCTAGGTTACTTGCACTACGAACTCCCACCATAGGACTTCTATTCATGGAGATTCTTTCTGACAGGATATAGTAGCTCATTTTATTTGACCTTAATATTGACATTTAATTTTCTCCTCATTAATTTTAGGCAGGCATCGACATACACATCTAGGACGTCTTTTACCTTCACTTTTACCACTCTTTGTCGTCCTAGATGACCAG
>NW_006256694.1:5489-6145 GCF_000478725.1 Eutrema salsugineum | reverse complement strand
CGGACGCAGAATATACTAGAAATAAGAGGTAGACACTCCTTAATGTGGAAGGAGATGCATCATTTCCATGTTTTTAATTCCTTTAGATACACCTGAATTCTCCTATAAAAGTCAGAAAACAGGGACTCTTTCTAGTAAAAGTCATATTATGATCTTAATTTGCTTTATATTGACAAATGGGAGTTTTGAGACTAGAAATAAGAGGTAGACACTCCTTAATGTGGAAGGAGATGCATCATTTCCATGTTTTCAATTCCTTTAGATACACCTCAAATCTCCTATGAAAATCAGTAAACTAGGACACTTTCTAGTAAAAGTCATTTTCTGATTCCAATTGGCATTATATTGACAAGTGGGAGTTTTGAGACTAGAAATAAGAGGTAGAAAATTCTAAATGTGGAAGGAGATACATCATTTCCATGTTTTCTAATTCCTTTAGATCCACCTCAATTCTCCTATGAAAGTCAGAAAACAAGAAAACAGGGACTCTTTCTAGTAATAGTCATATTATGATCCCTATTTGCTTTATATTGACAAATGAGAGTTTTGAGACTAGAAATAAGAGGTAGACACTCCTTAGTGTGGCAGGAGATGCATCATTTCCATGTCTTTCAATTCCCTTAGATACACCTTCAAATCTCCTATGAAAATCAGGA
>NW_006256694.1:4679-5389 GCF_000478725.1 Eutrema salsugineum | reverse complement strand
AATGTGGAGGAGATGCATCATTTCCATGTTTTTAATTCCTTTAGATACACCTGAATTCTCCTATAAAAGTCAGAAAACTGGGACTCTTTCTAGTAAAAGTCATATTATGATCTTAATTTGCTTTATACTGACAAATGGGAGTTTTGAGACTAGAAATAAGAGGTAGACACTCCTTAATGTGGAAGGAGATACATCATTTCCATGTTTTCTAATTCCTTTAGATCCACCTCAATTCTCCTATGAAAGTCAGAAAACAGGGACTCTTTCTAGTAATAGTCAGATTATGATTCCAATTTGCTTTATATTGACAAATGAGAGTTTTGAGACTAGAAATAAGAGGTAGACACTCCTTAATGTGGAAGGAGATGCATCATTTCCATGTTTTTAATTCCTTTAGATACACCTGAATTCTCCTATAAAAGTCAGAAAACAGGGACTCTTTCTAGTAAAAGTCATATTATGATCTTAATTTGCTTTATACTGAAAAATGGGAGTTTTGAGACTAGAAATAAGAGGTAGACACTCCTTAATGTGGAAGGAGATGCATCATTTCCATGTTTTCAATTCCTTTAGATACACCTCAAATCTCCTATGAAAATCAGAAAACTAGGACACTTTCTAGTAAAAGTCATTTTCTGATTCCAATTGGCATTATATTGACAAGTGGAGTTTTCAGACTAGAGATAAGAGGTAGACAATTCTAAATGTGG
>NW_006256694.1:0-4223 GCF_000478725.1 Eutrema salsugineum | reverse complement strand
CAGGGTATATGCGGTAGTAATAGTCATATTATGATCCCAATTTGCTTTATATTGACAAATGAGAGTTTTGAGACTAGAAATAAGAGGTAGACACTCCTTAATGTGGAAGGAGATGCATCATTTCCATGTTTTTAATTCCTTTAGATACACCTGAATTCTCCTATAAAAGTCAGAAAACAGGGACTCTTTCTAGTAAAAGTCATATTATGATCTTAATTTGCTTTATACTGACAAATGGGAGTTTTGAGACTAGAAATAAGAGGTAGACACTCCTTAATATGGAAGGAGATGCATCATTTCCATGTTTTCAATTCCTTTAGATACACCTCAAATCTCCTATGAAAATCAGAAAACTAGGACACTTTCTAGTAAAAGTCATTTTCTGATTCCAATTGGCATTATATTGACAAGTGGGAGTTTTGAGACTAGAAATAAGAGGTAGACAATTCTAAATGTGGAAGTAGATGCATCATTTCCATGTTTTTAATTCATTTAGATACACCTCAATTCTCTTATGAAAATCAGAAAGCAAGGACTCTTTCTAGTAAAAGTCATGTTCTGATCCCAATTTGCTTTATATGGACAAATGGAGTATTGAGACTAGAAATAAGAGGTAGACACTCCTAAATGTGGAAGGAGATGCATCATTTCCATGTTTCTAATTTCTTTAGATCCAACTCAAATCTCCTATGAAAATCAGAAAACTAGGACACTTTCTAGTAAAAGTCATTTTCTGATTCCAATTGGCATTATATTGACAAGTGGGAGTTTTGAGACTAGAAATAAGAGGTAGACAATTCTAAATGTGGAAGTAGATGCATCATTTCAATGTTTTTAATTCATTTAGATACACCTCAATTCTCTTATGAAAATCAGAAAGCAGGGACTCTTTCTAGTAAAAGTCATGTTCCGATCCCAATTTGCTTTATATGGACAAATGGGAGTATTGAGACTAGAAATAAGAGGTTGACACTCCTAAATGTGGAAGGAGATGCATCATATCCATGTTTTCTAATTCCTTTAGATCCAACTCAAATCTCCTATGAAAATCAGAAAACTGAGATTCTTACTAGTAAAACTCATATTCTGATCCCAATTTGCTTTATATTGCCAAATGAGAGTTTTGAGACTAGAAATAAGAGGTAGACACTCCTAAATGTGGAAGGAGATGCATCATTTCCATGTTTTTAAATCCTTTAGATACACCTCAATTCTCCTATGAAAGTCCAAAAACTGGGACTCTTTCTAGAAAAAGTAATATTCTGATCCCAATTTGCTTTATATTGACAAGTGGGAGTTTTGATACTAGATATAAGAGGTAGACACTACTAAATGTGGAAGGAGATGCCTCATTTCCATGTTTTTAAATCCTTTAGATACACCTCAATTCTCCTATGAAAGTCAGAAAACTGGGACTCTTTCTAGTAAAAGTCATATTCTGATCCCAATTCGCTTTATATTGAACAATGGGAGTTTTGAGACTAGAAATATGAGGTAGACACTCCTTAATGTGGAAGGAGATGCATCATTTCCATCTTTTTAATTCCTTTAGATACACCTCAATTCTCCTATGAAAGTCAGAAAACTGAGACACTTTCTAGTTAAAGTCATATTCTGATCCCAATTGGCATTATATTGACAAGAGGAAGTTTTGAGACTAGAAATAAGAGGTAGAAAATTCTAAATGTGGAAGGAGATACATCATTTCCATGTTTTCTAATTCCTTTAGATCCACCTCAATTCTCCTATGAAAGTCAGAAAACAGGGACTCTTTCTAGTAATAGTCATATTATGATCCCAATTTGCTTTATATTGACAAATGAGAGTTTTGAGACTAGAAATAAGAGGTAGACACTCCTTAATGTGGAAGGAGATGCATCATTTCCATGTTTTTAATTCCTTTAGATACACCTGAATTCTCCTATAAAAGTCAGAAAACTGGGACTCTTTCTAGTAAAAGTCATATTATGATCTTAATTTGCTTTATACTGACAAATGGGAGTTTTGAGACTAGAAATAAGAGGTAGACACTCCTAAATGTGGAAGGAGATGCATCATATCCATGTTTTCTAATTCCTTTAGATCCAACTCAAATCTCCTATGAAAATCAGAAAACTGAGATTCTTACTAGTAAAACTCATATTCTGATCCCAATTTGCTTTATATTGACAAATGAGAGTTTTGAGACTAGAAATAAGAGGTAGACACTCCTAAATGTTGAAGGAGATGCATCATTTCTATGTTTTTAATTCCTTTAGATACACCTCAATTCTCTTATGAAAGTCAGGAAACAGGGACTCTTTCTAATAAAAGTCGTATTATGATCCCAATTTGCTTTATATTGACAAATGAGAGTTTTGAGACTAGAAATAAGAGGTAGACACTACTAAATGTGGAAGGAGATGCATCATTTCCATGTTTTTAATTCCTTTAGATACACCTCAATTCTCCTATGAAAGTCCAAAAACTGGGACTCTTTCTAGTTAAAGTCATATTCTGATCCCAATTTGCATTATATTGACAAGTGGGAGTTTTGATACTAGATATAAGAGGTAGACACTACTAAATGTGGAAGGAGATGCCTCATTTCCATGTTTTCTAATTCCTTTAGATACACCACAAATCTCCTATGAAAATCAGAAAACTGGGACTCTTTCTAGTAAAAGTCATATTCCGATCCCAATTTGCTTTATATTGACAAATGAGAGTTTTGAGACTAGAAATAAGAGGTAGACACTACTAAATGTGGAAGGAGATGCATCATTTCCATGTTTTTAATTCCTTTAGATACACCTGAATTCTCCTATGAAAATCAGAAAACAGGGACTCTTTCTAGTAAAAGTCATATTATGATCTTAATTTGCTTTATACTGACAAATGGGAGTTTTGAGACTAGAAAAAAGAGGTAGACACTCCTTAATGTGGAAGGAGATGCATCATTTCCATGTTTTCAATTCCTTTAGATACACATCAAATCTCCTATGAAAATCAGAAAAACACTTTCTAGTAAAAGTCATTTTCTGATTCCAATTGGATTATTTTGACAAGTGGGAGTTTTGAGACTAGAAATAAGAGGTAGACACTTCTAAATGTGGACAGTAGATGCATCATTTCCATGTTTCTAATTCATTCAGATACACCTCAATTCTCTTATGAAAATCAGAAAGCAGAGATTCTTTCTAGTAAAAGTCATGTTCTGATCCCAATCTGCTTTATATGGACAAATGGGAGTATTGAGACTAGAAATAAGAGGTAGACACTCCTAAATGTGGAAGGAGATGCATCATATCCATGTTTTCTAATTCCTTTAGATCCAACTCAAATCTCCTATGAAAATGAGAAAACTGAAATTCTTACTAGTAAAACTCATATTCTGATCCCAATTTGCTTTACATTGACAAGTGAGAGTTTTGAGACTAGAAATAAGAGGTAGACACTCCTAATGTGGAAGGAGATGCATCATTTCCATGTTTTTGAATCCTTTAGATACACCTCAATTCTCCTATGAAAGTCCAAAAACTGGGACTCTTTCTAGTTAAAGTCATATTCTGATCCCAATTTGCATTATATTGACAAGTGGGAGTTTTGATACTAGATATAAGAGGTAGACACTACTAAATGTGGAAGGAGATGCCTCATTTCCATGTTTTTAAATCCTTTAGATACACCTCAATTCTCCTATGAAAGTCAGAAAACTGGGACTCTTTCTAGTAAAAGTCATATTCTGATCCCAATTCGCTTTATATTGAACAATGGGAGTTTTGAGACTAGAAATATGAGGTAGACACTCCTTAATGTGGAAGGAGATGCATCATTTCCATCTTTTTAATTCCTTTAGATACACCTCAATTCTCCTATGAAAGTCAGAAAACTGAGACACTTTCTAGTTAAAGTCATATTCTGATCCCAATTGGCATTATATTGACAAGAGGAAGTTTTGAGACTAGAAATAAGAGGTAGAAAATTCTAAATGTGGAAGGAGATACATCATTTCCATGTTTTCTAATTCCTTTAGATCCACCTCAATTCTCCTATGAAAGTCAGAAAACAGGGACTCTTTCTAGTAATAGTCATATTATGATCCCAATTTGCTTTATATTGACAAATGAGAGTTTTGAGACTAGAAATAAGAGGTAGACACTCCTTAATGTGGAAGGAGATGCATCATTTCCATGTTTTTAATTCCTTTAGATACACCTGAATTCTCCTATAAAAGTCAGAAA
>NW_006256695.1:133897-149778 GCF_000478725.1 Eutrema salsugineum | reverse complement strand
CAGTAAATGATGCGTCTCCTTCGACATTTAGGAGTCTCTACTTCTTATTTGTATGCTCGGAACTCCTTCTTGTCAATATAGTGTCATTTTGGATCAGAATATGACTTTTCTTAAAAAGACTCCTAGTTTTGTGATTTTCATAAGAGACTTTTGGTGTAGCTAAAGGAATAGGAAAACAAGTAAATGATGCGTCTCCTTCGACATTTAGGAGTCTCTACTTCTTATTTGTATGCTCGGAACTCCTTGTCAATATAGTGTCATTTTGGATCAGAATATGACTTTTCTTAAAAAGAGTCCTTGTTTTCTGATTTTCATAGGAGAGTTTTGGTGTAGCTAAAGGAATAAGAAAGCAAGTAAATGATGCGTCTTCTTTGACATTTAGGAGTCTCTAGTTCTTATGTGTATGCTCAGAACTCCCTTTTGTCAATATAGTGCCATTTTGGATCAAAATATGACTTTTCTTAAAAAGAGTCCCAGTTTTCTGATTTTCATAGGAGAGTTTTGGTGTACCTAAAGGAATAATAAAACAGGTACATGATGTCTCTCCTTCCACATTTAGGAGTCTCTATTTGTATGATTAGAACTCCCTCTTGTCAATATAGTGCCATTTTGGATAAGAATATGATTTTCCTTAAAAAGAGTACCAGTTTTTTGATTTTCATAGGAGAGTTTTGGTGTAGCTAAAGGAATAATAAAACAGGTACATGATGCCTCTCCTTCGACATTTAGGAGTCTCTATTTGTAAGATTAGAACTCCCTCTTGTCAATATAGTGCCATTTTGGATCAGAATATGACTTTCCTTAAAGAGTACCAGGTTTCTGATTTTCATAGGAGAGTTTTGTGTAGCTAAAGGATAAGAAAACCAAGTAAATGATGCGTCTCCTTTGACATTTAGGAGTCTCTACTTCTTATTTGTATGCTCAGAACTTCGTCTAGTCAATATAGTGCCATATTGGATCAGAAATATGACTTTACTTAAAAAGAGTCCTAGTTTTGTGATTTTTATAGGAGAGTTTTGGTGTAGCTAAAAGGAATAAGAAAAAAAAGTAAATGATGCATCTCCTTCAATATTTAGGATGCTCTACTTCTTATTTGTATGCTCAGAACTCCCTCTTGTCAATACAATGCCATTTTGGATCAGAATATGATTTAACTTAAAAAGAATTCCAGTTTTCTGATTTTCATAGGAGAGTTTTGGTGTAGCTAAAGGAATAAGAAAACAAGTAAATGATGCGTCTACTTTGACATTTAGGAGTCTCTACTTCTTATTTGTATGCTCAGAACTCCGTCTTGTCAATATAGTGCCATTTTGGATCAGAATATGACTTTACTTAAAAAGACTCCTAGTTTTGTGATTTTCATAAGAGACTTTTGGTGTAGCTAAAGGAATAGGAAAACAAGTAAATGATGCGTCTCCTTCGACATTTAGGAGTCTCTACTTCTTATTTGTATGCTCGGAACTCCTTCTTGTCAATATAGTGTCATTTTGGATCAGAATATGACTTTTCTTAAAAAGAGTCCTTGTTTTCTGATTTTCATAGGAGAGTTTTGGTGTAGCTAAAGGAATAAGAAAGCAAGTAAATGATGCGTCTTCTTTGACATTTAGGAGTCTCTAGTTCTTATGTGTATGCTCAGAACTCCCTTTTGTCAATATAGTGCCATTTTGGATCAAAATATGACTTTTCTTAAAAAGAGTCCCAGTTTTCTGATTTTCATAGGAGAGTTTTGGTGTACCTAAAGGAATAATAAAACAGGTACATGATGTCTCTCCTTCCACATTTAGGAGTCTCTATTTGTATGATTAGAACTCCCTCTTGTCAATATAGTGCCATTTTGGATAAGAATATGACTTTCCTTAAAAAGAGTACCAGTTTTTTGATTTTCATAGGAGAGTTTTGGTGTAACTAAAGGAATAAGAAAAAAAGTAAATGATGCGTCTCCTTTGACATTTAGGAGTCTCTACTTCTTATTTGTATGCTCAGAACTCCTTCTTGTCAATATAGTGCCATTTTGGATAGGAATATGACTTTTCTTAAAAAGAGTCCTAGTTTTGTGATTTTCATAGGAGAGTTTTGGTGTACCTAAAGGGAATAAGAAAACAAGTAAATGATACACCTCCTTCAACATTTAGGAATCTTTACTTCTTATTTGTATGCTCAGAACTCGCTCTTGTCAATATAGTGTCGTTTGGGATCAGAATATGACTTGACTTAAAAAGAGTCCTAGTTTTGTGATTTTCATAAGAGAGTTTGTGTGTAGCTAAAAGAATAAGAAAACAAGTAAATGATGCGTCTCCTTCGACATTTAGGAGTCTCTACTTCTTATTTGTATGCTCAGAACTCCCTCTTGTCAATATAGTGCCATTTTGGATCAAAATATGACTTTTCTTTAAAAAGTCCCAGTTTTCTGATTTTCATAGGAGAGTTTTGGTGTAGCTAAAAGAATAATAAAACAGGTACATGATGCCTCTCCTTCGACATTTAGGAGTCTCTATTTGTAAGATTAGAACTCCCTCTTGTCAATATAGTGCCATTTAGGATCAGAATATGACTTTCCTTAAAAAGACTACCAGTTTTCTGATTTTCATAGGAGAGTTTTGGTGTAGCTAAAGGAATAAGAAAATAAGTAAATGATGCGTCTCCTTTGACATTTAGGAGTCTCTACTTCTTATTTGTATGCTCAGAACTCCGTCTAGTCAATATAGTGCCATATTGGATCAGAATATGACTTTACTTAAAAAGAGTCCTAGTTTTGTGATTTTCATAAGAGAGTTTTGGTGTAGCAAAAGGAATAAGAAAACAAGTAAATGATGCGTCTCCTTCGACATTTAGGAGTCTCTACTTCTTATTTGTATGCTCAAAACTCCTTCTTGTCAATATAGTGTCATTTTGGATCAGAATAGGACTTTTCTTAAAAAGAGTCCCAGTTTTCTGATTTTCATAGGAGAGTTTTAGTGTAGCTAAAGGAATAAGAAAACAAGTAAATGAATAAGAAAACAAGTAAATGATGTGTCTCCTTCGACATTTAGGAGTCTCTACTTCTTATTTATATGCTCAGAACACCCTCTTGTCAATATAGTGCCATTTTGGATCAGAATATGACTTTACTTAAAAAGAGACCCAGTTTTCTGATTTTCATAGGAGAGTTTTGGTGTAGCTAAAGGAATAAGGAAACAAGTAAATGATGCATATCCGTCTACATTTAGTAGTCTCTACTTCTTATTTGTAAGATCATAACTCCCTTCTTGTCAATATAGTGCCATTTTGGATCAGAATATGACTTTGCTTAAAAAGAGTCCCGGTTTTCTGATTTTCATAGCAGAGTTTTGGTGTAGCTAAAGGAATAATAAAACGAGTAAATGATGCGTCTCCCTCCGCATTAAGGAGTCTCTATTTGTAAGATTAGAACTCCGTCTTGTCAATATAGTGCCATTTTGGATCAGAATATGACTTTACTACAAAAGACTCCTAGT
This sequence comes from Eutrema salsugineum, assembly GCF_000478725.1. Classification (NCBI taxonomy): domain Eukaryota; kingdom Viridiplantae; phylum Streptophyta; class Magnoliopsida; order Brassicales; family Brassicaceae; genus Eutrema; species Eutrema salsugineum. The sequence goes on along the minus strand of NW_006256695.1, from coordinate 146,305 downwards.
TTTGTGATTTTCATAAGAGAGTTTTGGTGTAGCTAAAGGAATAAGAAAACAAGTAAATAATGCATCTCTGTCTACATTTAGTAGTCTCTATTTCTTATTTGTAAGATCATAACTCCCTCTTGTCAATATTTTGCCATTTTGGATCAGAAAATGACTTTTCTTAAAAAGAATCCTGGTTTTCTGATTTTCATAGGAGAGTTTTGGTGTAGCTAAAGGAATAAGAAAACAAGTAAATGATGCGTCTCCTTCGACATTTAGGAGTGTCTACTTTTTATTTGTATGCTCAGAACTCCCTCTTGTCAATATTGTGCCATTTTTGATCAGAATATGACTTTACTTAAAAAGAGTTCTAGTTTTCTGATTTTCATAGGAGAGTTTTGGTGTAGCTAAAGGAATAAGATAGAAAGTAAATGATGTGTCTCCTTCGACATTTTGGAGTCTCTACTTCTTATTGGTATGCTCAAAATCCCCTCTTGTCAATATAGTGCCATTTTGGATCAGAATATGACTTTACTTAAAAAGACTCCTAGTTTTGTGATTTTCATAAGAGAGTTTTGGTGTAGCTAAAAGAATAAGAAAACAAGTAAATGATGCGTCTCCTTCGACATTTAGGAGTCTCTACTTCTTATTTGTATGCTCAGAACTCCCTTTTGTCAATATAGTGCCATTTTGGATCAAAATATGACTTTTCTTAAAAAGAGTCCCAGTTTTCTGATTTTCATAGGAGATTTTTTGTGTAGCTAAAGGAATAATAAAACAGGTACATTATGTCTATCCTTCCTGATGTGGACATCGGCCCTAAAACCTTACCCGAGCTAATGCCATCAGTCCAAGACGGGGCCATGACACGCTCCAAGATTAAACAACTCAGAAATAGATACAAGAGAGCCTTAGACATCTTTATCAACTCACTAGAACCAGACGATCCGTTGTTGCCCGACCTGAATGTCATATACGGCTTAAACGAGCTTTGCGGCCAAACCGGGGCCGAATACGTGGGATCCAGAAATGACCCATCAGATGACCGAGTCTCTCAGGCCATCTCGACAAGTTTTTGATTTCAATGCTAACAGTCCGAGCAGAATGTCTTTTTCAGGCTTAAAGCTTGAAGAACTAAAGGATGATTCCAAAATGGCCGATACGCGAGAAACTTTAGCCGAGACGCCAGAGATTTTAGCCGGGAAATCAGTATCACCTCGGCCAGACCAATTTAGCGATGGAATCTGTCGTACTGAAGCTGACATTGCTGGACCAAAATCACCAGCTGAATCAAACGGACGAGACAGAAACAAGTTTGCCCAAGCGGATAATGAGATGGCCGAGCCCGTACCAGATTTAGCCGATAATTCAAAGACACCAGGGCTGGAGCCACCAGACGACTTGGAAACCTCCAACAAAGGTAAGATCTCTCGTCCAAGTATATATACTGAGGCTAACGAACGTGGAATGTTGTCCCACCAACGAGCAGATTTGGAGATGCTTTACAATACACCCCCCGGACCCGAGAAAGGCCAAGAAGACCAAGAAACTAGGACAGAGCACCAAAAAACTTGGGGACTTGAAGACAAGGACTTAGCTGCATTGGAGAAGCATTTAGAAGACTTTACAAGAAGATTCCAAGCCAAGGACGCCACAGCCTCAAGCTCGGCCGACACAGCTACACAAGCGGCCAACCAGAACCCTTCACACCAAGGTAAGCTTTTCAATTATTATATCGTTCTTGCAGGAGATCTCAGCCCTCACAACGGCTAAGTACAACATCAAAACGATATCAGTAGTTTAGTTTAAAGAGTCTTAAGCAAACTTTCCATTTTGTATTAAATGAAACGATGAGTTTATGTTTTCGTAGACTAGGTTTGTTTCTTGTTATTTCCCTTTCAAAGTCCTGTCGTTTTGAGTCCTTTTCTTTTCTTTGAGTCGAACCCTAGAAGGTTCAAGCTGACGGACTATTTATAAAGTCCCACATGCAGCTTTGTAGTCACCAACCTTTTTCCCATTATCAATAAAAGAACGAACTTTCTTCAAAGTTTATTGAGAAGCGGCTTCTCATCTTGTTCATTGCTTTCTTGTGAGATTCAAGCAGGTGTGAGCTACTGCACCATATCAGAGAATCACCATCCCTCTGTGTCGTGTATTCATTCCGCCAACACACCATCTCTAGATCCCACACGAGAGGGCGACCGCCTGCGTGTCAGATCCCCATCCATCGTTCATTCACCGAGTCAAAGAGAGGGCGACGGCCTGCTTTGCCTCACCACCACCTTGTTACCCGTGGGAACCCCCTGGTTCTTACTCCTATCCTTTTACTTGTTTTCGTGTTTCCGCATTCATAGGTTGTTAGATCCATTAGTCACCTATTAAGAAAAGCAAAAAAATATAGCTAGGGTATTAGTTTCTAGTTTGTCTCTTGTCGCCTAAAGAAAAATCATAAAAAAAAAAAAAATTTGCTTAAGTCCCTTAGTTCATACCATTTCGTACCGTTGCATTTTGATTACACTAAAATAGAAAATTCAAAAAAAAATTAATTCGAATCCTAGTTATCCCATGCGTTTAAGTTTCCTTATACCTTTGGTATTTTGACGATTTGTTGTTTTTGTGAGATTACAAGAAACCATGGGAGACAACTCCAAGAACGCCGCACCTACTCCTGTCAATGGACAACAACACAACGAGCTCATGGCCATGCTAGCCACCATGAGGGAAGACATGAGGGATACGCATGAACGTGTCGCAAGACTCGAGCCACCAGCTCACCGAGCACCGAATCATGTATTGCCACAAGCTCGGAGGAACGTGCGTAATCAGGTCGAGGAGATTCCACCTGACTCTGATTCAGACAGTATGCCTGAACTGGAGGAGGATCTTCCACCTGATCCCATGCGTAGACGACAACCGAGAAGACAAGACCCATTGCTACGCAATAGGCCGCGTGAACGCGAACCGAGAGAAGTTAATCATGATATAAAACTAACGCCTCCAACTTTTGCAGGGAAATCCAATCCCGAAGTTTACTTGGACTGGGAACGACGGTTAGAATACATCTTTGATTGCTATGGCTATAGTGAGAACAAGAAAGTGGCCTTATCCGCGGCTCAACTAACCGACAATGCCTTAGCATGGTGGGATCGCACCGTAGCTGAGAGGAGACGCCAAGTCTTTGGACCGATACAAACTTGGCAGGACATGAAGTACCTCTTACGCCTCAGGTATGTTCTGGAACACTATCACCGTGACTTACAGAAGCGTTTCGTAAGTTAATTCAGGGAACAAGGAGCGTGGAAGAGTACTTTGAGGACTTCGAGAAACTGATGAACTCCCTAGAGCTTGAAGAGACCGAAGAGGCTTTAATGGCTCAATTTGTGGATGGTCTCCAAGAGAGAATAGCCCGCAAAGTGGAGAGGGTCAAGTATAGTGGCCTCCACGAATTGTTGCACCTTTCAGTTCAGGTGGAACAGCAAATCAAATGTAAAGCCTCACTAACAAACCGCAACCGAGGGACCCAACCGTGGCAAGCTAGCTCTAGTCGAACCATTGACAAGGGCAAGGCCGTGGACGTTGATTCTCGTCTCAAGTCAAAGCCCACCGAGGCGCCAAAACCCAATCGACCGGAACCAGGTAAGTTTCAAAACACTAGTCAAGCTAGAACACGCGATATAACCTGTTTCAAGTCTCAGGGCCGAGGGCACTATGCACGAGACTGTCCAAATCAAAGGGTAATGATCATCACCCCGAGTGGAGGATATGAGTCTCAAGACGAGCCCGAAGAAGAACTAGAGGACAATGAAGAGGATTTGGAATACCATGATACTGGTGAATATCTCTTAGTGACTAGGAGAGTCCTAAGTGTGCAAGTTAAACCCGAGGATCGGATCCAACGAGAGAACTTGTTTCACACGCGGTGCACCATTAACAACAAGGTATGTAATCTTGTTATTGATAGAGGTTCATGTACTAACGTGGCAAGCAAGTTCATGGTAGACAGATTAGGGCTGGAAAAGATCAAGCACCCGAGATCATACAAATTGCAATGGCTTGACGATGCCACCGAGCTCAAAGTAACCGAACAAGTCACGGTTCCTTTTAGCGTGGGCAAGTACAAGGACGAGGTCCTTTGTGATGTCGTGCCGATGCAAGCAGGGCATCTTTTACTCGGAAGTCCGTGGCAGTTTGACAAGGCGACCATGCACAATGGCTGCACCAACTTTTATAGCTTCACACACCTTAAACGCAAATATAATCTAGCTCCACTCAGCCCCACTGAGGTCCATGAGCTACAGAGCCGAATGCAACAAGAGGCTAAGTCTTCTAAATCAGCATTATATATATCCACTGGTGAATTAAACCGCGTTTGGAGTGCCAATGGCACTATGTTATTAATGCTTTTCAAAGAATGTCTTAGTGCAGGTCTAAAGGAGCTTGAGCTTCCACCCGAGGTAAAAGCCTTACTCAAACGATTTGAGGATGTCTTTCCTGAGGAGATCCCGCCAGGGCTACCACCTCTACGAGGAATAGAACATCAGATAGACCTTCTTCCAGGCCAGCCGTTACCAAATAAGGCCGCTTACCGAATGAACCCGGAGGAAAGCAAGGAGCTCGAGAGACAAGTGCGAGACTTGATGGACAAAGGCTACATACGAGAAAGCCTCAGCCCCTGTACCGTGCTCGTGCTTCTAGTGCCCAAAAAGGATGGCACCTGGCGTATGTGTGTGGACTATAGGGCCATAAACATCATTACTATCAACTATAGGCACCCCATTCCGCGATTAGACGACATGTTGGATGAACTGAGTGGCTCCACTATTTTCTCCAAAGTGGACTTGAAGAGTGGATACCACCAGGTCCGAATGCGTGAAGGGGACGAATAGAAAACGGCTTTCAAGACCAAGCAAGGCTTGTACGAGTGGCTAGTCATGCCTTTTGGCTTAACTAACGCCCCTAGCACCTTCATGCGATTAATGAACCAGGTTCTTCGAGAATATATAAGTAAATTCGTGGTAGTTTACTTTGATGACATACTTAATATAGTAAGAACTTACACGACCATCTCACACACCTCGAACTAATGCTCAAATCACTTCGCAAGGAAGGCCTTTATGCTAACCTTAAGAAGTGCTCATTCTGTACTAATCAACTCGTGTTCTTAGGATTTGTTATGATTGAACAGGGTTTACAGGTGGATGAAGAGAAGATCAAGGCGATACAAGAATGGCCTACCCCTACCACTATCGGTCACGTACGAAGCTTTCATGTGTTAGCCAGCTTTTACCGGCGGTTTGTGAAAGATTTTAGCACCGTGGCCGCACCTCTCACGGCTGTCATCAAGAAGAACGTTCCGTTCAAGTGGGGAACGGCTCAAGACGAAGCGTTTCAAGCTTTGAAGGAAAGACTCACCCAAGCACCCGTTCTCGCCTTACCAAACTTCGACGAGATGTTCGAAGTGGAATGCGATGCCTCCGAATTAGGGATCGGAACAGTGCTGCACCAAAAGAAGAGGCCGGTGGCGTATTTCAGTGAGAAACTCCATGGGGCCACCCTCAACTACCCTACCTACGATAAGGAGTTGTACGCACTAGTTAGAGCATTAGAGACGTGGCAACATTACTTGTTGTCCAAGGAGTTCATCATACACACTGATCACGAGACCCTTAAACATTTGCATGGCCAAACATCACTCAAACGAAGGCATGCTAAGTGGCTTGAGTTCATAGAGACCTTTCCCTATGTAATCAAGTACAAAAAGGGCAAAGAAAACGTGGTAGCTGATGGGTTATCAAGGTGCAACACACTTATAACGACCATGGAGGCCAAAGTGTTGGGCTTCGAGAACATCAAGACGCTATACAAAGATGATCCCGAGCTTGGAGAAACATATCGCGATTGCTGCAAAGGCCCCACAGGTTCTTTCTATATACACGATGGTTTTCTTTTTAAAGATAAACGCTTGTGTATTCCGCAGGGATCCATGAGAGAGCTAGTGCTTAGTGAAGCTCACGATGGAGGCTTAATGGGACACTTTGGGGTGGATAAGACTCTGGCTGTCATGATGGACCATTTCTATTGGCCCCACATGAAAAGGGACGTGGAACAGTTCTGTTCTAGGTGTATCCAATGCCACAAAGCCAAATCCAGGTCACATCCTCACGGTTTATATATGCCTCTGCCTATACCTAACGCCCCTTGGGTAGATATTTCGATGGATTTTGTCTTAGGTTTACCCAAGATCAGGCACAAGGACTCCATCTTTGTTGTTGTTGACCGGTTCTCTAAGATGGCCCACTTTATACCGTGTGAAAAGACAAACGACGCCACACAAATAGCTAATTTGTTCTTCAAGGAGGTAGTACGTCTACATGGGGTTCCGAGAACAATCATTTCAGACCGAGACACTAAGTTTCTCAGCCATTTTTGGCGTACCTCGTGGAAAAATTTAGGCACCAAGCTCCTTTTCTCCACAACTTGTCACCCCCAGACTGATGGTCAAACAGAAGTGGTAAACCAAACCTTATCTACATTACTTAGGGCTGCACTTGGTAAAAACATGAGCACATGGCTCGATTGCATCCCTTTTGTGGAATTTGCTTATAATCGTGCAAGGCACTCGGCTACAAAGCTATTTCCTTTTGAGATAGTTTATGGTACTAACCCTCTTTCTCCAGTGGATCTTAAACCTATAGCACAGGTAGACGAAGCCAATCTAGATGGATTGAGACGAGGAGAGCTGTTCAAAAAGCTATATGAGATGGCAAAGACCAACATAGAAAAGAAGACCGAGGTCTACAAGAAGGCCGCAGACAAAGTCCGAAAGGACGTCTCATTTGAACCAGGAGATTGGGTCTGGCTACACATGAGGACAGAGAGGTTTCCTGGTCGGCGTGCATCCCAACTCTCACCGCAAGGCGATGGCCCATTCAAAGTCTTGAGCAAGATCAACGATAACGCCTATTGTTTGGATCTTCCAGGTGAGTATAACATTTCACACACTTTCAACGTGGCTGACTTATCTTATTTTGATGCAGGTGAAGAAGTTTTGGGGTCAAAACCTTTAGAAGAGGGAGGGAATGATGTGGACATCGACCCTAAGATCTAACCGGAGCTAATGCCATCAGTCCAAGACGGGGCCATGACACGCTCCAAGATTAAACAACTCAGAAATAGATACAAGAGAGCCTTACACATCTTTATCAACTCACTTGAACCAGACGACCCGTTGTTGCCCGACCTGAATGTCATATACGGCTTAGACAAGCTTTGAGGCCAAACCGGGGCCGAATACGTGGGATCCTGAAATGACCCATCAGATGACCGAGTCTCTCAGGCCAAAATGGTTATCTCTCGACCAGTTTTTGATTTAAATGCTAACAGTCCAAGCAGAATGTCTTTTTCAGGCTTAAAACTTGAAGAACTTAAGGATGATTCCAAAATGGCCGATACGGGAGAAACTTTGGCCGAGACGCGAGAGATTTTAGCCGAGAAATAAGTATCACCTCGGCCAGACCAATTTAGCGATGGAATCTGTCGTACTGAAGCTGACATTGCTCGACCAAAATCACCAGCTGAATCTAACGGACGAGAGAGAAATAAGTTTGCCCGAGCGGATAATGAGATGGCCGAGCCCGTACCAGATTTAGCCGATAATTCAAAGACACCAGGGCTGGAGCCACCAGACGACTTAGAAACCTCCAACAAAGGTAAGATCTCTCGTCCAAGTATATATACTGCGGCTAACGAACGTGGAATGTTGTCCCACCAACGAGCAGATTTGGAGATGCTTTACAATACACCCCCCGGACCCGAGAAGGGCCAAGAAGACCAAGAAACTAGGACGGAGCACCAAAAAGCTTGGGGACTTGAAAACAAGGACTTAGCTACATTGGAGAAGCATTTAGAAGACTTTACAAGAAGATTCCAAGCCCAGGACGCCACAGCCTCAAGCTCGGCCGACACAGCTACACAAGCGGCCAACCGTAACCCTTCACACCAAGGTAAGCTTTTCAATTATTATATCGTTCTTGCAGGAGATCTCAGCCCTCACAACGGCTAAGTACAACATAAAAACAACGTCAGTAGTTTAGTTTAAAGAGTCTTAAGCAAACTTTCCATTTTTGTATTAAATGAAACGATGAGTTTATGTTTTCGTAGACTATGTTTGTTTCTTGTTATTTCCCTTTCAAAGTCCTGTCGTTTTGAGTCCTTTTCTTTTCTTTGAGTCGAACCCTAGAACGTTCAAGCTGACGGACTATTTATAAAGTCCCACACGCAGCTTTGTAGTCACCAACCTTTTTCCCATTATCAATAAAAGAATGAACTTTCTTCAAAGTTTATTGAGAAGCGGCTTCTCATCTTGTTCATTGCTTTCTTGTGAGATCCAAGCAGGTGTGAGCTACTGCACCGTATCAGAGAATCACCATCCCTCTGTGTCGTGAATTCATTCCGCCAACACACCATCTCTCGATCCCACACGAGAGGGCGACCGCCTGCGTGTCAGATCCCCATCTATCGTTCATTCACCGAGTCAAAGAGAGGGCGACCGCCTGCTTTGCCTCACCACCACCTTGTTACCCGTGGGAACCCCCTGGTTCTTACATCACTTCCACATTTAGGAGTCTCTATTTGTAAGATTAGAACTCCCTCTTGTCAATATAGTGCCATTTTGGATAAGAATATGACTTTCCTTAAAAATAGTACCAGTTTTTTGATTTTCATAGGAGAGTTTTGGTGTAACTAAAGGAATAAGAAAACAAGTAAATGATGCGTCTCCTTCGACATTTAGGAGTCTCTACTTCTTATTTGTATGCTCAGAACTCCCTCTTGTCAATATAGTGCCGTTTTGGATCAGAATATGACTTGACTTAAAAACAGTCCTAGTTTTGTGATTTTCATAAGAGAGTTTGTGTGTAGCTAAAGGAATAAGAAAACAAGTAAATGATGCGTCTCCTTCGAGATTTAGGAGTCTCTACTTCTTATTTGTAAGCTCAGAACTCCCTCTTGTCAATATAGTGCCATTTTGGATCAAAATATGACTTTTCTTAAAAAAGTCCCAGTTTTCTGATTTTCATAGGAGAGTTTTGGTGTAGCTAAAGGAATAATAAAACAGGTACATGATGCCACACCTTCGACATTTAGGAGTCTCTATTTGTAAGATTAGAACTCCCTCTTGTCAATATAGTGCCATTTTGGATCAGAATATGACTTTCCTTAAAAAGAGTACCAGTTTTCTGATTTTCATAGGAGAGTTTTGGTGTAGTTAAAGGAATAAGAAAACAAGTAAATGATGCGTCTCCTTTGACAATTAGGAGTCTCTACTTCTTATTTGTATGCTCAGAACTCCGTCTTGTCAATATAGTGCCATTTTGGATCAGAATATGACTTAACTTAAAAAGAGTCCTAGTTTTGTGATTTTCATAAGAGAGTTTTGGTGTAGCAAAAGGAATAAGAAAACAAGTAAATGATGCGTCTCCTTCAACATTTAGGAGTTTCTACTTCTTATTTGTATGCTCAGAACTTCTTCTTGCAATATAGTGCCATTTTGGATAAGAATATGACTTTTCTTAAAAAGAGTCCTAGTTTTGTGATTTTCATAGGAGAGTTTTGGTGTAGCTAAAGGAATAAGAAAACAAGTAAATGATACATCTCCTTCAACATTTAGGAGTCTCTACTTCTTGATTGTATGCTCAGAACTCCCTCTTGTCAATATAGTGCCGTTTTGGATCAGAATATGACTTGACTAAAAAAGAGTCCTAGTTTTGTGATTTTCATAAGAGAGTTTTTGTGCAGCTAAAGGAATATGAAAACAAGTAAATGATGCGTCTCCTTCGACATTTAGGAGTCTCTACTTCTTATTTGTATGCTCAGAACTCCCTCTTGTCAATATAGTGCCATTTTGGATCAAAATATGACTTTTCTTAAAAAAGTCCCAGTTTTCTGATTTTCATAGGAGAGTTTTGGTGTAGCTAAAGGAATAATAAAACAGGTACATGATGCCCCTCCTTCGACATTTAGGAGTCTCTATTTGTAAGATTAGAACTCCCTCTTGTCAATATAGTGCCATTTTAAATCAGAATATGACTTTCCTAAAAAAGAGTACCAGTTTTCTGATTTTCATAGGAGAGTTTTGGTATAGTTAAAGGAATAAGAAAACAAGTAAATGATGCGTCTCCTTTGACATTTAGGAGTCTCTACTTCTTATTTGTATGCTCAGAACTCCTTCTTGTCAATATAGTGCCATTTTGGATCAGAATATGACTTTACTTAAAAAGAGTCCTAGTTTTGTGATTTTCATAAGAGAGTTTTGGTGTAGCAAAAGGAATAAGAAAACAAGTAAATGATGCGTCTCCTTCGACATTTAGGAGTCTCTACTTCTTATTTATATGCTGAGAACTCCTTCTTGTCAATATAGTGTCATTTTGGATCAGAATATGACTTTTCTTAAAAAGAGTCCCAGTTTTCTGATTTTCATAGGAGAGTTTTGGTGTAGCTAATGGAATAAGTAAACAAGTAAATGATGCATCTCCATCTACATTCAGTAGTCTCTACTTCTTATTTGTAAGATCATAACTCCCTCTTGTCAATATAGTGCAATTTTGGATCAGAATATGACTTTACTTAAAAAGAGTCCCAGTTTTCTGATTTTCATAGGAGAGTTTTGGTGTAGCTAAATGTATAAGAAAACAAGTAAATGATGCGTCCCCTTCGACATTTAGGAGTCTCTACTTCTTATTTTTATGCTCAGAACTCCCTCTTGTCAATATTGTGCCATTTTGGATCAGAATATGACTTTACTTAAAAAGAGTCATAGTTTTCTGAATTTCATAGGAGAGTTTTGGTGTAGCTAATGGAATAAGTAAACAAGTAAATGATGCATCCCCGTCTACATTTAGTAGTCTCTACTTCTTATTTGTAAGATCATAACTCCCTCTTGTCAATATAGTGCCATTTTGGATCAAAAAAGTCCTAGTTTTTTTATTTTCATAGGAGAGTTTTGGTGTAGCTAAAGGAATAAGAAAACAAGTAAATGATGTGTCTCCTCGACATTAGGCAGTCTCTACTTCTTATTTGTATGCTCAGAACTCCGTCTGTCAATATAGTGCCATTTTGGATCAGAATATGAATTTACTTAAAAAGACTACCAGTTTTCTGATTTTCATTGGAGAGTTTTGGGGTAGCTAAAGGAATAAGAAAACAAATAAATGATGCGTCTACTTTGACATTTAGGAGTCTCTACTTCTTATTTGTATGCTCAGAACTCCGTCTTGTCAATATAGTGCCATTTTGGATCAGAATATGAATTTACTTAAAAAGACTCCTTGTTTTGTGATTTTCATAAGAGACTTTTGGTGTAGCTAAAGGAATAAGAAAACAAGTAAATGATGCGTCTACTTTGACATTTAGGAGTCTCTACTTCTTATTTGTATGCTCAGAACTCCTTCTTGTCAATATAGTGTCATTTTGGATCAGAATATGACTTTTCTTAAAAAGAGTCCTTGTTTTCTGATTTTCATAGGAGAGTTTTGGTGTAGCTAAAGGAATAAGAAAACAAGTAAATGATGCGTCTTCTTTGACATTTAGGAGTCTTTACTTCTTATGTGTATGCTCAGAACTCCCTTTTGTCAATATAGTGCCATTTTGGATCAAAATATGACTTTTCTTAAAAAAAGTTCCAATTTTCTGATTTTCATAGGAGAGTTTTGGTGTACCTAAAGGAATAATAAAACAGGTACATGATGTCTCTCCTTCCACATTTGGGAGTCTCTATTTGTAAAATTAGAACTCCCTCTTGTCAATATAGTGCTATTTTGGATAAGAATATGACTTTCCTTAAAAAGAGTACCAGTTTTTTGATTTTCATAGGAGAGTTTTGGTGTAGCTAATGGAATAATGAAACAAGTAAATGATGCATCTCCATCTACATTCAGTAGTCTCTACTTCTTATTTGTAAGATCATAACTCCCTCTTGTCAATATAGTGCCATTTTGGATCAGAATATGACTTTACTTAAAAAGAGTCCCAGTTTTCAGATTTTCATAGGAGAGTTTTGGTGTAGCTAAATGTATAAGAAAACAAGTAAATGATGCGTCCCCTTCGACATTTAGGAGTCTCTACTTCTTATTTGTATGCTCAGAACTCCCTCTTGTCAATATTGTGCCATTTTGGATCAGAATATGACTTTACTTAAAAAGAGTCATAGTTTTCTGAATTTCATAGGAGAATTTTGGTGTAGCTAATGGAATAAGTAAAACAAGTAAATGATGCATCCCCGTCTACATTTAGTAGTCTCTACTTCTTATTTGTAAGATCATAACTCCCTCTTGTCAATATAGTGCCATTTTGGATCAACAAAGTCCTAGTTTTTTGATTTTCATAGGAGAGTTTTGGTGTAGCTAAAGGAATAAGAAAACAAGTAAATGATGT